>NC_056746.1:121734928-121782428 GCF_019279795.1 Protopterus annectens | reverse complement strand
TCGTTACATTCAACCCTAATATGTTCCTCCATTGTAGTCATTCGTTACATTCATCCCTAATATGTTCCTCCATTGTAGTCATTCGTTACATTCAACCCTAATATGTTCCTCCATTGTAGTCATTCGTTACATTCATCCCTAATATGTTCCTCCATTGTAGTCATTCGTTACATTCATCCCTAATATGTTCCTCCATTGTAGTCATTCGTTACATTCATCCCTAATATGTTCCTCCATTGTAGTCATTCGTTACATTCATCCCTAATATGTTCCTCCATTGTAGTCATTCGTTACATTCATCCCTAAAATGTTCCTCCATTGTAGTCATTCGTTACATTCATCCCTAAAATGTTCCTCCATTGTAGTCATTCGTTACATTCATCCCTAATATGTTCCTCCATTGTAGTCATTCGTTACATTCATCCCTAATATGTTCCTCCATTGTAGTCATTCGTTACATTCATCCCTAATATGTTCCTCCATTGTAGTCATTCGTTACATTCATCCCTAATATGTTCCTCCATTGTAGTCATTCGTTACATTCATCCCTAATATGTTCCTCCATTGTAGTCATTCGTTACATTCATCCCTAATATGTTCCTCCATTGTAGTCATTCGTTACATTCATCCCTAATATGTTCCTCCATTGTAGTCATTCGTTACATTCATCCCTAATATGTTCCTCCATTGTAGTCATTCGTTACATTCATCCCTAATATGTTCCTCCATTGTAGTCATTCGTTACATTCATCCCTAATATGTTCCTCCATTGTAGTCATTAGTTACATTCATCCCTAATATGTTCCTCCATTGTAGTCATTCGTTACATTCAACCCTAATATGTTCCTCCATTGTAGTCATTCGTTACATTCATCCCTAATATGTTCCTCCATTGTAGTCATTCGTTACATTCATCCCTAATATGTTCCTCCATTGTAGTCATTCGTTACATTCATCCCTAATATGTTCCTCCATTGTAGTCATTCGTTACATTCATCCCTAATATGTTCCTCCATTGTAGTCATTCGTTACATTCATCCCTAATATGTTCCTCCATTGTAGTCATTCGTTACATTCATCCCTAATATGTTCCTCCATTGTAGTCATTCGGGCCACTCTCACTAACTGTCCCTTAACTACTGCTCGCTTTTGCTTATATGAATGCGAGCTGGTGAAATGTAATATCATATTTGAATAGGTGGGATTTCTACATGGGCGTGAAATGTTGCAGCCCAATTCATAATCTTTTTCAATCAACACATTTAAATAGGCCATTCTAACCTTATGGTACACATGATTGAAGGTTAAAAAAGTAGTACATGAATTTATATAATTAATACAAATTCCCCCCCTTCCATATAATAAATATGTCATCCAAATAACGCAAATAGAAAAGTACAGTTGTGTGCCTACCATAAATGTCGATGTTAGAGTGTATTCACTGTTGCAGTCATTACTCTTGGGTTATCCTGCTGGCAGGCTAGTCGGCCAGAATTCCAAAGTCTAGGTCAGGCATCGGTTGCTGTTGCCTCTTCCCTGACGTCAGTGCACCAGGGGTATAAAAGATGCAGCCAACGCCATTTTCTTCAGTCTTTCTTGCCGTGCGGTGCCCGAAGCTAAAGTTCGCAAGTGCCGGTTGGCCGACTCCTGAGATTTTCAAATCCGAATTTCAGAACCGAAGTCTTCATTAAAGCTAAGTACCCCGTTGGGGAAACCTTTTTCTTGCTCCAGACCGATGTCTGAAAAAGTTAACAATTGTATTTCTTGTGGGAAGCAAATACCTCATAAGGATTTTCACTCTTACTGTATTCCTTGCCTAGGCCCTGATCACAACGTTGCTAGTTGACGGTTTTGTGCTAGAGTTAACCAACACACTATTAAGCGTCGGTTCGATTTTGCATTTCATTACTTTGGCCGAAGATTTAATTATAATGCCGTCGGAACAGCTGACGACCGGAGTTTACAAAAAAACGCAAGGACAAGGAAAAGGATAGGCATCCGAGGTCCAAAACCGACGACGAGGCGGGACTGAGATCCTACTGGTGAACCCATCGCTACTCCTTCCATTTGTTTATAAATATTCCCTTCAAATATTAAAAAATAATTTTTTAATATTATTTCCAAAAGCATTAGAGTTAAGTCTTAGCCTGTTTAGCAGACGGGTAGTGATGTGGGGCATGTGTCTGTGTATGTGTGGAGTGGCATGCAGAATGATGAGTGATTTCAGGTGCGTCTCTGTGCGAGTCTGTGTGTGTCTGCTTACATGGTTATAGTACGGGGTAGTGTGTGCATTTGGGTGAATATGTGAGTCTGACCTGGTGGTGTTTTTACGTGTGTGCACATGTGCATGAACTGAAGGGGCCATGTTTCTCTAGGTTTCTGAGGGTCTATATCACTTTGACGAAATGGCAGAAGTTCGAACACCATATGTTCGAACTTCTAACCTCGAAGTGCAAAACCATCCAAGGTTTAGAACAGCGATTTTTTTTCCCAGGGAAAAATAATCGCTGTTCCAAGAAACACACACACACACACAACACAAGCACACCAAAAAAAAAAAAAAAAAAAAACACAGAAATCCACACACATACACTTAAAATCCTACATCTAACCCTACACTAAACTGTACATACACTACTATCTATCCACTTCTCTTAACCCAAACCCTAACCCTAAGGTCTGTCACTATCACACTCACCTGACCTGCACCCTAACCCACCTATCCCACCCTAACCCTAAAGTCTGTCACTATCACACACCCATCTCACCCGCTCCCTAACCCTAACTCACCTAACCCACGCCCTAACCCTAACGTCCACACAATCACACACTTACCTGAACCTGACCCATAACTTTCCACCACAGTGCTGAAAACAGCAAAGCCACACAAATGGCCCACCAAATTCTTTCCCTGAGAAAGAATTCAGTGTTCTGCGGCTTCGCGATAATCAGTTTTCGAACTTCACAGTTTGAACTTATGGTGTTCGTACTGCTGAAGTTTTGACAAACTGATAGGAACCCGTTTCTGATGTCCAGCGAAAAGAAATTCCACTCATTTGGGTGGAAGGTACCAGGTACCTAGTCCAATTTTGGATCACAGGAGCCTATCCTGGCACAAACAGGGCAAGGAAAAGAGGAATTAATCGTGAATGGGAATGGGATATTTGTCTCACAGACAGCACTCACACCAACCCATCACAAGATGTACAGATTCAGTCTCACAAACAGCACTCACACCAACCCATCACAAGATGCACAGATTCCATCTCACAGACAGCACTCACACCGACCCATCACAAGATGCACAGACTCGGTCCCAGACACAGCATTCAAACCAACCCATCACAAGATGTACAGATTCAGTCTCAGACAGCACTCACACCAACCCATCACAAGATGCACAGACTCCATCTCACAGACAGCACTCACACCAACCCATCACAAGCTGCACAGATTCCATCTCACAGACAGCACTCACACCGACCCATCACAAGATGCACAGACTCAATCCTAGACACAGCACTCACACCAACCCATCACAGGATGTACAGATTCAGTCTCACACAGCGCTCAGACCAACGTTGCCATCACAAGATGCAAAGACTCAGACTTACACACAACACTCACAGCAACCCATCACAGGATGCATAGCCTCAATCTCACACACAGCACTCACACCTACAGATCACAAAATTCACAGGCTCATTCTCACACACAGCAATCACACCAACCCATCACAAGATGCATTCACTCAGTTTTACTCACAGCAGCCCATTACAAGATGAACAGACTCCATCTCACAGACAGCATTCAAACTAACCCATCACAAGATGCAGAGATGCAGTCTCACACACAACTCTCACAGCAACCTAACAGTGGATGCACAGACTCAGTCTCACATACAACACTCAAACAAACCCATCCCAAGATGCACAGACTCAGTCTCCCACACACTACTCACTGCAACCCATCACAGGAAGCACAGACTCGTCCTCTCGCAAGCACTCACAGCTACTTATCACAAGATGCACTGACTCGGTCTCACACACAGCACTCACACCAACCCATCACAAGATGCACAGACTCAGCCTCACTGACAGCATTCTCGGCAACCCATCACTAGGTGCACAGACTCCGTCTCACACACGGCACTCACACCAACCAGTCACAAGGTGCACAGACTCAGTCTCAGATATATTAATCACACCTCCCCATCACAAGATCACAGGGTCAGTCTTACACACAGCACTCACAGCAATCCATCAGGGGATGCACAGACCCAGTCTCACACACAGCACTCACACCAAGCCATCACACGATGCACAGAATCAATCTCACACACAGCATTCTCAGCAACCCATCACAGGACGCACAGCCTCAGTCTCACATGGAGCACTCATGCAAACCTATCACAAAATGCACAGCCTCAGTCTCACATGGAGCACTCATGCAAACCTATCACAAAATGCACAGCCTCAGTCTCACATGGAGCACTCATGCAAACCTATCACAAAATGCACAGACTCAGTCTCACACACAGGACTCACAGCAACCCATCACATGATGCACAGACTCAATCTTACACACTGCTCTAATACCTACTTATCACAAGATGCACAGACTCTGTCTCAAACACAGCACTCACAGCAAATCGTCAAAGGATGCAGTCTCACACATAGCACTCACAGCAAACCATCACAAGATGTACACGTACTTAAGTTTCACATACAACACTCAAACATATCACAAGATGCACAGTGAATCTCCCACACAGCACTCACAGCAACCCATCACAGGAAGCACAGACTCAGTCTCACACATAGCACCTCACACCAACCCATCACAATATGCAACAATATAGCCTCACACACAGCATTCACAGCAACCCATCACATGATGCACAGTCTCACAAACAGCACTCGCACTTGCTTATCACAATATGCACAGACTCAAGTCTCACATACAGCACTCACACTGACCCATCACAGGATGCACAGACTAGGTCTCACACACAGCAATCACACCCTACCCATCCAGGATGCACAGTCTCAGTCTCACACACAGCAATCTCAGCAACCCAACACTGGATGCACAGACAGACTCACTCGCATACTCACATCTACTTATCACAAAATTCACCAACTCAATCTCACACCAACCCATCACAAGAAGCACAGACTCAGTCCCACTCACAGCAGCCCATCACAAGATGCACAATCTCCGTCTCACAGACAGCATTCACACCAACCAGTCACAATATGCAGGCTCAGTTTCAGACACAGCAATCACACCTACCCATCCCAAGATCACAGACTCAGTCTGACACACAGCACTCACACCAACACATCACAAGATGCACAGCACTCACACCAACACATCACAAGATGCACAGCACTCACACTAACACATCACAAGATGCACAGCACTCACACTAACACATCACAAGATGCACAGATTTAGACTCACAAACAGTACTCACACCTACTTACCACAAGATGCATAGATTCATTCTCACACACAGCACTCACACTAACCCATCTCAAGATGCACAGACTCAGTATCACACACAGCACTCCCAGAAACCCATCAGAAAATGCAAAGACTCAGTCTCAAACACAGCACGCACAGCAACATATCACGGGATACTGAAGCGCAGTCTTACACACAGCACTCACATCAAGCCATCACAAGATGGACAGAGTCTCTCACACAGCAGTCACACCAAACCATCACAAGATGCACAGACTCACTCAGTCTCACTCAAAGCAGCCCTTCACAAGATGCACAGACTCTGTCTCACAGACAGCACTTGCATCACCTCATCATAAGAGGTACAGAGTCGGTCTCAAATACAGCACTCACCCCTACTTATCACAAGATTCACAGACTCAGTGTCACACACAGCAGTCATACTAACCCATCCCAAGATGCACATACTGAATCTCACTCAAAGCAGCCCATCACAAGATGCGCAGACTCCGTCTCACACACAGCACTCACACTAACCCATCACAAGATGGGCAAAGTCTCACACATAGCACTCACAGCAACCCATCACAGGATGCAAAGTATCAGTCTCACACACGGCAGTCACAACTACTTATCATGTGTTTCACTTCATTGATATTTAGTGTTAAACTCTTAGCCTAGAGGGTTTCTCTGTAAGTGGTAGTCATATCTTTGAATTTGTTACTGCTCAATATCAGATTTGTTTGGCTTCTGCTACATAACTCAGCTAGTAATGCAGTTGATTGTAGGTAAGTACAAACTTGCAGTGTTAAATAAAGATTGTACTGCATTTTATTTTTTCTGTTTAATTGTTTCATTGAATATTGTGGTCTGTGTCTCTCTGTACTTATTTATGTTTCTATTTAATTGTTTCATAGAATACTGTGGTCTCTCTCTCTGCAGTAAGTGGGGGCTATTGCGTTTCACTTCATTGATATTCAATGTTAAACTCAGTCTAGAGGATTTCTCTGTATTTATAAGTGTTAGTCACATATCTTTGAATTTATTACTGCTCAATATCTGAATTGTTTGGCTTCTGCTACATACCTACAATCAACTGCATTACTAGCTGAGTTAAGTACAAACTTGAAGTGTTAAAGATTGCACTGTATTTTATTTTTCTGTCTATTTAATTGATTAATTGAATATTGTGGTCTGTCTCTCTTGGTAGTTATTCATTTTTCTATTCAGTTGTTTCACAGAATACTGTGGTCTCTCTCTGTCTCTGCAGTTAGTTTACCACCAGCCCTCCCTGTTCTCGTTCTGGTATTAATCATGGTGGCTTTGGAATTGCCTGCCCCTCCAGTAATTTTGCGTTTGAAGACTCCTCCTGGGTCTATCTCATTTGCTTACTCAACAGAGTACAGTGATATCATATTTTGACTTTAGACATTCCTACCAGTCCCATCTGTTCAGCTCTATCCCAGCTCTATTCCAGTCTAGTGTCACTAGCTCACTCTACCTAATACAGAGAGAACATTTGTGAAGGGCAAGCCACTTAGGTAATTAATTTTGAATTATCTTTTGTTTCTCCTTTCTCCCTTTCCACTTTAAAAAAAAAAAAAAAGCTAAGCTTGTTTCCTGCAACTAGTCTAGTCCAGATACAGATTTGCTGTAACCAGGACTGTTTGTAAGCTTCTGAGCCCCAAAGCCTTTCTGTGTTGGAAGGAAGCCTTCTAGCTCATCAGTGGGAGTGGTAAGCACTAGGTAGCCTATCTACCACAAGAGTGGTTTCTGACCCAGAAATTGTAGTTTATTGGTCGTTTGGGCAGTTTTTCAATCTCTTTCAACCTTCTGGTTTAAAAGCCTGCGTGTGCGCTAGTTTCCCACCTTTCCTGTAACTAGTCTAGTCCAGATATAGATTTGCTGTATCCAGGACTGTTTGTAAGCTTCTGAGCCCCCAAAGCCTTTCTGTGTTGGAGGGAAGCCTTCTAGCTTATCAGTAGGAGTGGTAAGCACTAGGTAGCCTATCACAAGACTGTTTTTTGGCCCCAAAATTGCAATTTATTGGCCTTTTGTCAGTTTTTCCATCTCTTTCAACTTTCTGGTTTAAAGGCCCCTGTTTGCACTTGTTTCCCATCTTTCCTGTAACTTGTCTAGTCCAGATACAGATCTGCTGTATCCATGACTGTTTGTAAGCTTCTGAGCCCCCCTCAAGCCTTTCTGTGTTGGACGGAAGCCTTGTAGGTTATCAGTGGGAGTGGTAAGCACTAGGTAGTCTATCTACCACAAGAGTGGTTTCTGGTCCAGAAATTGTAGTTTATTGCCCGCTTGGCAGTTTTTCCATCTCTTTCAACTTACTGGTTTAAAAGGCCGCATTTGTGCTTGTTTCCCATCTTTCCTGTCACTAGTCTAGTCCAGATACAGATATGCTGTATCCAGAACTGCCTGTAAGCCTCTGAGCCCCCCAAGCCTTTCTGTGTTGGAGGGAAGCCTTCTAGCTTATCAGTGGGAGTGGTAAGCACTAGGTAGCCTATCTATCAGAAGATCCAGGTACAGATTCTTAGTTTTAGCACTTGATTTTTCTTATTCGTGCTCAGCACTTGTTCAGAACTTATTGTTAGCACTAAATAAGCTGCAAATTACTACAGCACTCAACTTTCCTCTTTACCTAGAGGAAAACAGTTTTTGTACTTACTTTCCTCACTTGCTTAGAGAAAAACAGCTCTTATACTCACTTTCCTCACTTGTCTAGAGGAAAGTAGTTTTTTATTCAGGCATGTCCAAGGGTCAGCTCCCAGCGTTCTCTCATGTCTATCTCATGAATCTGGGTTTTGGGGCAATGTAGCAATTGCCTCATGTACACAGAGGACCTTCTCCTCCTACCACCCAACACCACAACCTGTGAGGGATGCACCTATCTAGCCAAACTTGAGGTAAAGTTCTCTCCAACCAAGACTGCACCTGACAGTCAAGAGGAGAAGGTAAACACTTGCACCACACCACACTCATCACATAGTCCCACTAAACCTACACCACCAAAATCCACACATAGAAAAACAAAAACATTCACGGAGGCTCTCAATAATAATCTGCTCAAGCAACAGAGACCACCAAAGCAGAAACACAAGCAACCTCTACCCCCCAACACAACCCAAATGACACAGACTCTGTGTGCCAATAAACCACAGCCCATAAGGCAAAACAACATACCCAACACACTAGTCATAGGTGAATCTATAGTCAGACACACTGATGTCCCACTCACCAGGCTAAACAAGGAAAAGATTACTGTCAGCTGCCTGTCGGGTGCCAGGATCTGCTACATAACCCATGCACTCAGGTCACTCCACAACAAGTACAAATATGACTCTGTCATTGTCCATGTTGGTGTGAACAACCTGAGATGTACCTCCCTGGACTACATGAAAAGAGACATGGAAGAGCTCTCCGATCTTGTAGCCCAGGCAGGTATGACCCTAGCCCTGAGTATCATCCAGCCATCACCCAGAATGATACCACATTACAAAGACAAAATGACTGACTTCCAACAATTGGCTAAGCTTCTGGTGTCATTCTAAGGGGATCCAGTATCGGTTTGCCTGGGACGACATGGTCAACAGACCACGATGCTTTGTCAGAGATGGCCTGCACCTGTCGCCCCTGGGATTCCAGATACTGGCTAAGGGTCTTGCCATGTCTATAATGTCTTTTTTAGGCAAGGTTCAAATGACAAATTCACCACCGTAACAGGAACAGACAAGCAAAAACTGTGGGTAATGCTACTCAGTGGTAGAAGTCTAAATCTCAAAATGCACTCACTCGAGGCACTCAATGGAGAACATTGACATCTGTGCAGTGACTGAGACCTGGTTCAAGGTTCTAGAGAGCACCCCTGCATTACCAGGTTATAACTCATACCACACCTTTTGGCCATCTAACCTGGACCAGAACACCAAAGGCGAAGGTGTTTCCATATTCATTAAGGATATCCATACCTCCAGGCTAGTTGCACAGCATAATGCATCTGAGGTTATCCAAGTGCAACCAACTCTGGGCAAAACTGCAATCCAAATTGTAGCTTGCTACACATCTCCCACCATGCCCCAGGATTCCCACTCCTCTTTTCTTGATATACTGGAAAATACTAGAAAATATTAGGATTCAACTAAACACCCTAATAATGGGCGATTTCAACTACCCCACCATTAACTAGGAAAACTACTCCTGTACCAACTCCTTCGCTCAACGCTTTCTGGAATTCATAAATTCCAATGCCCTGGATTAACTTATTCACAACCTCACCAGGGGCAACAATATCCTAGACCTAGTTATTACCAACATGAGTGACCAGTGTTCCACACCTGAAGTCACCTCCTTGTTGGTCAGATCTGACCATAAGCTAATCACCCTAGATATCTGCATCCCGCCCCACCCACCATTAAGGAAATTCCAAAGCCAACGTCATGCTTCTTAAGACAAAAGTGGCGAACTTCATGACACCCATGCAGACAGACAATACAATTATGACTGCTGAATCCTACACAAATGCACTCTATAAGCATTTACACCAGTGCATGGATCATGCTATCCCAAACGGAACCAAGACTCTATCCTCCAAAAAGGAAGCCAATCTGGTGGTCAGCTGCCATAGACAAACTGTACAACAGAAGGAAGAAACTGTTGCAAAAGAGAGTAAAATCCCATGAATGGAGGAGCTCCCTGGTCCCTGGTCAGCCTCAGTAAGAAGCTGAGATTCCTTATAAGATCCTCCAAAGCTAGCTACGAAAACAAAATCACCACTGATTCTCTGGGCAACTGCTAAGCATTCTATAGCCATGCCAAGAATCTCAATGGCAACATCCAGATCTGCTCAGAGTTACAGCACAACGGCACAAAAATTACAGAACCAACTGATATTGCCAACATCCTGGCGGATAGGTTCAGTGCTAACTTTACCCCCACCCCCCACCCCTCTCACCCCCTAAAGGACCCATATCTATAGAGGAATAATGCAGAGTCCCTGTAATCACAACTATGCATTAAAACCAAAAACACAGCATCCAACGGACAGGACAACATCCCAGGCTGCGTTTTACATGAACTTCAGAATGAACTGGCTCCCCACCTAAGCACCATGTTCAATCATAGTCTCACGTCAGGCTTTGTGCCCACTGAATGGCGCACAGCAACAGTTATCCCACTCCACAAAGGGGGAGCCACCACTGATCTTGGAACTATTGCCCTATTAGCATGATGAGCCTGGTCTGCAAGGCCACGGAACATAACATCATGGAACTCATAAACAAAGACATTGATAACCTCCAAACTTTGGACCCCACCCAGTTCAGGTTTGTGAAAGGCAGATCATGCCATCTGAACCTGATCGACTTCTTTGATGCAGTCACCAAAGCTGTAGATGAGGGTAAGGTGGTTCACACAGCCTATCTTGACCTCGCAAAGGCTATCAACACCATCCCCCATTCTGGAATTATAGCTAAACTCACTAAACTTGGTATAAATCCTTACATCAAAAGATGGGTTGCCAACTGGCTCACTGACAGAACCCACACTGTAAAAGTTGCAGCCTCCAAATCTGACTTCAAACCAATGACAAGTGGAGTACCACAGGGTTCAGTCCTGAGACCTCTCCTGTTTGATATCTACTTCTCTGAAGTACAGGCTAACACAGAAGGTCTCTGACTAATTAAGTTCGCAGATGACTGCAAACTAGGAGCCATAGTACAGTCCTCAAATGATGTGGACATCCTACGGAAGGGCCTCACTGAGACAGATGCCTGGTGTCAGAGGAATGGCCTCAAGCTCAGTGCCAAAAAGTGCTAGTAAAAAGTCTGTACCCATGAACTACCACATAAATGGCAGACTACTTAACGCCGAATGTGTGATAAAATACTTTGGGACCCAGGTGGACAGTAGCCTCTCCTTTGATAATCACATCGCCACAGTAGTCAGGAAATCCTTCTAAGTGGCACACCTCATCACAAAAGGGCTCTCATCCCAGAAAAAAAGAGGTCATTGTTCCCCTCTACTTGGCATTCATTAGACCCATTATAGAGTATAAAGCCCCTTTTGGAATGTACCTCAAAAGACAGCTAAAGCAGCTGGAAAGGCCACAGAAGTACCTCACAAAGAGGATTACTGACCTCAAACAGATGCCCTACACTGACCATCTCAAAAATCTCCAGCTTTACTCTGTAGCATATCACCTACTCCAAAGAGATCTTCGCCTAGCATATAAAGCTATGTTAAACCCAGAGCTGTTGGACATGCTACACCTAAAGAAATCCCAATACCTCCAAGGTACATGCTCTTGGGACCTAAACCTGGTCACCACAATAAAGAGGACATGAGGAGGGATAGATTCCTGTCCCAGAGACTTCCTATACTCTGGAACAAGCTACACATCTATATCAAGCAAAGTTCCTCATTAGCATTCTTCAAGAAAAATCTTGATGAGTGGATGGGAAATAGGAAATACACGCCGGGATCACTTCTGTGGCTCTGCTTGACAGGGGGAAGAGGAAATTAACTTTCTTGGGTGGCGTAAGCCAGGGAACCTTGCTGGCTAGGCTTACTTAGGCCCTTGGCCAGATAGCCTAGTACCTACCTATGAAGAAGATGCACAGACTCAATCTCACCCACAGCACTCACATCAAGCCATCACAAGATGTACAGACTCATACTCACACACAGCACTCACAGCAACCCATCACAAGATGCACAGACTCAGTTTCACACAGGGCACTCCCACCTACCCATCACAAGATGCAAAGACCAATCTCACATCAACCCATCTCAGAATGCACAAACTCAGCCTCACACACACACTCACAGCAACCCATCACAAGAAAGATGCATTGACCAGTCTCATACCAACCCATCACAGGATGCACAGACTCAGTTGCACATACAGCTCTCTCACCTACCCATCACAAGATGCACAGAGTCAGTCTCACACACAGCATTCACCCGTATCCACCACAAGATGCACAGACTAAATCTCACAAACAACACTTACACCTATTGTAATTTAAAAAAAAAGACTGATTTGGCTACATCGTGTTTTTAGGAGGTGGGGGAAACCAAAGCACCTCAACAAAATTCATGTGGACAAAGGAAGAACATGCATGCATACAGAAGGCAACACAGCTGACAAATGAACTGCTCAGCCAGCAACACTAACCCTGTACAAGTACGATGACAACGTTTGGAAAAAGTGTTCAGTAACACTAACCCTGTACAAGTACGATGACAACGTTTGGAAAGTGTTCAGTAACACTAACCCTGTACAAGTACGATGACAACTTTTGGAAAGTGTTCAGTAACACTAATCCTGTACAAGTACGATGACAACTTTTGGAAAAAGTGTTCAGTAACACTAACCCTGTACCTGTACGATGACAACTTTTGGAAAAAGTGTTCAGTAACACTAACCCTGTACCTGTACGATGACAACTTTTGGAAAGTGTTCAGTAACACTAATCCTGTACCTACACAATGACTTTTGGAAAGTGTTCAGTGACACTAACCCTGTACCTGTACGATGACAACTTTTGGAAAAAGTGTTCAGTAACACTAACCCTGTACCTGTACGATGACTTTTGGAAAGTGTTCAGTAACACTAACCCTGTACCTGTACGATGACAACTTTTGGAAAGTGTTCAGTAACACTAACCCTGTACCTGTACGATGACAACTTTTGGAAAGTGTTCAGTAACACTAACCATGTACCTGTACGATGACAACTTTTGGAAAGTGTTGAATAACACTAACCCTGTACCTGTACGATGACTTTTGGAAAGTGTTCAGTATCACTAATCCTGTACCAGTATGATGACAAATTTTAGAAAGTGCTCTCTCAAAACATTTAATATGCAATTTTAATACTGGTGCTAAATTCCCTCAGTATGAAAGAACTGCTAGACAGCTTACCTGTACATCATATTTTGTCCTAAATAGGTCAAATTATGATACAATTAGTTTATATCAGCAACAAAAAATAAAAAATTAAGAACAAATCCAAATAAAACGACCAAAGGAAAGATCCAACACTGGTTTATTCACAAGTCCCTAGCGCCTCGGCTCACGCCTTCAAGGAGAATAAATTAAGACACATTTTCCAAATATTTATATCATTCACAAACACTCAATTAAGCAATTATTGAATAATTAAACAATTAATACTTCATAAAAATACTTTCCAATTGCAATCTATATTTATACCACTAGGTGTCATTGTCCCATACTTTAATATAAAAACAGTTTCTTTATATAAAAGTTTATGTTTAATCACTTCATCATTATTACTACCCATCACTATATGTTCTAAAACAGTTGCTAACAAACCCTCTGGTTCACTATTATGACATTCCTTAAAGTGCATTGCAAGGGGACTTTCTTTCTTTTCATTTTTTATATCCCTTATGTGTTCTTGAAGTCTAACTTTAAAGGCACGCTTACTTTTCCCAATGTAAAAAAGTCCACATGGACATTTTAATGCATATACCACCGCTTCTGTATTACAAAAAAAACTTCCATTTGGTTTAAAAAGTTTCCCATTAATACATTCAAATGTTTGACTAACATATTTACAAGAAATACATTTTCCACATTGATATGTTCCCAATAATTCCATTTTTGTTTTTGTTTTTAAATTAATATATGGTCTATGATATCTAGCACGTACTAACATGTCCTTTAAATTTCTACCTCTTTTATATGAAAATGTTATATTTTCAGGAAGTATTTCTAATAAATCTTTATATTTAAATAAAGAAGGCCAATACATTTGTATGGCCTGTTTCACTTGTTCTGCTATTAAGTCGTACATTAAGACCATATATATTTTATCTGTTTTTTTAATTTATCTTTAAAACACTGATATTGATTTCTTTTTCCATTGTTCCTTTGTCTAGCTTTCTGTAAAGACAATTTAACTTCTTCTATTTCATAACCTCTATTAATAAACAACTGGGAAGTTTTTTCTAATTCTATTTCTATATCTCTACTATTATTACATAATCTCATCACCCTTATAAATTCACCATATGGTAAGGATTTGATGAGATGTGTTGGGTGGTGACTATGTCCATCAAGAAAATGTAAGTCATTTTCAAATTTTCGATATATTTTAGTGACAATTTTACTACTGCTTTTCCCTTCCAAAGTTAAATCTAAGAAATTAACTCTATCACCTAACTGAAAACCATCAAATTTCAAATCAAATTGATTTTTCTGCAAATTCTCCTTAAATTCCTGTACTTCCAATCTTCCCCCTTTACATATAAAAATCAAATCATCGATATAACGAAAATATTTTACTACATAATTTTTAAAAAACCCATATGATACAAAAACTCTAACTCAAATGAATTCATCTGAACATTCGCATACATAGGGGCAAAACTTGCCCCCATAGCTGTGCCTTTTAACTGATGGAACAACTGACCATCAAAATAGAAGTAATTATTTTTTAGGCAAAATTCCATTAATTCCATGATGTAAAAGGACTGTGGACTATCTCCCAACAATTTGCTCAAAGCCCTTAGGCCATAATCATGTCTGATGCTTGTATATAGACTTTTGACATCAGCTGTTAACCAATACATATCTTTAGTCCATACAATCGATGATATTTTCTCCAAAAATTCAAAACTATCTTTAATGTAAGATTTTTGTTTTATAACATAAGGGTATAAATAACTATGTAAAAAAATACCCATATTATGTAGAAAATAATTACAAGCTGATACAATAGGACGTCCCGGAGGGTGAGCAGCATTTTTATGTATTTTTGGTAAGCAGTAAAATAATGCCACTTCACAGTTAGACATTTTAAACTTCTTAGTGACATCATCCTTTGTGAAATAGCCCAATCTTAACCCTTTCTGTAGTATATCAAACTCTTTTACTGCTTGTTCATACATTTTAATGTCACATTTACTATAAGTTTCTTTATCATTAAGATGTTCTAGACACATTTGAACATATTGAGTATAGTGCATAAGAACTACTTTGTTGCCCTTATCCGCTGGTTTTATTACTAATTCTTGATTGTTAACTGAAGCTTGTAAAGCCTTCCATTCTAATTTACTCAGATTATATACAACATTTTGTTTATTCTTTTCATAATCAGCATAAATTAACTCTATAGCAAATTCAATCATAGCTGTAAAATTCTTTATGCCCTCATGTGTGAACGGTGGAACAAACTGACTTCTAACTTCTACTTTTGAAGTGTCTAACTTGCTATACGCATTATTATGCACATTATTATCAGCCATTACATCTAAATCAGACAGGCAAGAATGAAAACTGTCATCAAATTCATCGGAAGAAGAGAAAACCATGACATCATCTTTTTCTCTATGAAAAGAATTACTATGTCTATTATTAAAGAAAGAAATTAGATGCAACTTGCGTGTAAAGCGGTAAACATCGCTTTTTGTAATATGTAGTCGTGGTGAGACAGTCGGACTATATTTCAGACCACGATTCAGTACAGACAATGTAGCATCGTCTAAACTGATGCCACACAAATTAACAACATATGTATTATCGCTATTACGTTCACATAAAGTCACATTAACTCTTTCTTGTACGTTTGTACCTTCTCGTTGAAGAGGCATATTGTCTCTGCCCATTCTCGACTTCATCTTCGTTCTCTCTAAACCTCTCTCCTTCTCTGAAACCCGTTCGTTTATGCCCACGAAAGGATTGCTGAAAGGAACGAGGATTTTGTGCTGCTGGAAGCGCAGGAAAGTCTCCACCTTCACCCGGTTCGCTTTCCCACTCAGTGGAAGCATCCGAATATGCATACTGACCTCCATTGCGTGTCTGTCTCTCCTGATCCGCAAAACGTACGCCCTGACGTCGTTTCCTGTTATTCGATGGTCTGGAGAAAGCAGAATCACCAGCATAATCCTTAATATCGTGATTCAATTTATGTTTCTTAACATTAAGCAAATCCTTCTCTAATTCTATTAATTTATTCTGTATATCTTGGAGACATTGTTCCATACGAACAGAGCCTATGGCCCCTGATAATGTCTCACATGTATAAGAAATGTCAGTTTTCAATTTATTTTGCTTGATTTTATCACGTTCAACCAAAATGCTTATCCATTCAATGGAACAGCGATGGGCAGCTGTTATCCATCTTTTATGAAACATTTTGTCTGTCTCATCTTGTAAATCAAATGGTGTTGTTGGATTTTTATAGGCTCTTAAGCCTCTAGGTGTGATATCCAATTCTAGATATCTCTGCAGACTTAAACAATTCAGATGTACTGCTAGTTCTTTAGCCATTAATTTATCAAGTTTATCAAATGTCTCTTTCATATCTGTAGGAAGAGAATTGCTTACTCTTTGTCCAATATGTAAAAAAGGATTGTCCATTCTTCTTTGTTGTTCCCTTTGTAGAAATTTTTGCCAAAAGACAACTTGTTCTTCCTGTGCTCCACGGGTATTATTTTGCTCACCCATTGATGTAGTAAATTGTTCCATAGTAGTTTGGCTCATTTCCAATGAGTCTTGCCTAAAAATTTTAGGCAAATTAAGTGAAGGATCACTAGACATAAAATATATCAGCAACAAAAAATAAAAAATTAAGAACAAATCCAAATAAAACGACCAAAGGAAAGATCCAACACTGGTTTATTCACAAGTCCCTAGCGCCTCAGCTCACGCCTTCAAAGAGAATAAATTAAGACACATTTTCCAAATATTTATATTATTCACAAACACTCAATTAAGCAATTATTGAATAATTAAACAATTAATTAATACTTCATAAAAATACTTTCCAATTGCAATCTATATTTATACCACTAGGTGTCATTGTCCCATACTTTAATATAAAAACAGTTTCTTTATATAAAAGTTTATGTTTAATCACTTCATCATTATTACTACCCATCGCTATATGTTCTAAAACAGTTGCTAACAAACCCTCTGGTTCACTATTATGACATTCCTTAAAGTGCATTGCAAGGGGACTTACTTTCTTTTCATTTTTTATGTCCCTTATGTGTCACCCGTATCCACCACAAGATGCAGAGACTAAATCTCACAAACAACACTTACACCTATTGTAATTTAAAAAAAAAGACTGATTTGGCTACATCGTGTTTTTAGGAGGTGGGGGAAACCAAAGCACCTCAACAAAATTCATGTGGACAAAGGAAGAACATGCATGCATACAGAAGGCAACACAGCTGACAAATGAACTGCTCAGCCAGCAACACTAACCTTGTACAAGTACGATGACAACGTTTGGAAAAAGTGTTCAGTAACACTAATCCTGTACCTGTACGATGACAACTTTTGGAAAGTGTTCAGTAACACTAATCCTGTACCAGTACGATGACAACTTTTGGAAAGTGTTCAGTAACACTAACCCTGTACCTGTACGATGACAACTTTTGGAAAAAGTGTTCAGTAACACTAACCCTGTACCTGTACGATGACAACTTTTGGAAAGTGTTCAGTAACACTAACCCTGTACCTGTACGATGACAACTTTTGGAAAGTGTTCAGTAACACTAACCCTGTACCTGTACGATGACAACTTTTGGAAAAAGTGTTCAGTAACACTAACCCTGTACCTGTACGATGACAACTTTTGGAAAGTGTTCAGTAACACTAACCCTGTACCTGTACGATGACTTTTGGAAAGCGTTCAGAAACACTAACCCTGTACAAGTACGATGACAACTTTTGGAAAGTGTTCAGTAACACTAACCCTGTACCTGTACGATGACTTTTGGAAAGTGTTCAGTAACACTAACCCTGTACCTGTAGAATGACAACTTTTGGAAAGTGTTCAGTATCACTAATCCTGTACCAGTATGATGACAAATTTTAGAAAGTGCTCTCTCAAAACAGTTAATATGTAATTTTAATACTGGTGCTAAATTCCCTCAGTATGAAAGAACTGCTAGACAGCTTACCTGTACATCATATTTTGTCCTAAATAGGTCCAATTATGATACAATTAGTTACCTGTAGCACATGCAGCCTACCAGTATGTGAACATTCCTCTTAAAGCCATGCAGTTAATGCTACTGTTTACAAATATCTGCCGTTATTCATTACAAATTAACCTGGGTCTAGCCAACAAATTTTAGAGCACGGACGTGCTACTGCTAAAAATTAATTCCCACTGTATTATGAATCATATATTTTGTCTAACAACCCCTTAAACCATTCCATAGTGTAAATTGTTTTAATTCAAATCTGACTTTTCTTTTATTAAAACTCTATATTTTTTCTATTAAAATCAAGTACACTTTGTTTCTTCCATTTGTTTTAATACTTTATTCTATCAACAATTAAAGCTTAATTTATTCATTTTATATCAGATAATTTTGAATGTATGGGGGAATGGGTGTGGTTGTGAAATGAGTCATTTAATAAAAATCTGCCCAGCCATTTTATCCCCAATTTATTCTTTCACAGAGATCACAGAAGCCATGAGTTTTTTTTTTCATCTGAATGCATGATAGAATTTCCATTTAATTTTGTTTATATCTCAAAGCAGGTAATTGATGGGAACAAAATTAAAGATAAATAAAGAAGTAGTAATACATTAGTCCCTTTTGCTGTTGTCTATATACCACAGTTTTTGATCTGTTTTTTGTATTTTGCACACTATTTCCTTATCATTTAATACAAGTTACAGTTCTTCACTTGATTCACATGGTTATTTTATCATTTAATACAAGTTACAGTTCTTCACTTGATTCACATGGTTATTTTAAAATTATGCATTTGCTCATAGAGTCACATGTACATGAACAAGTACATGAGCTCTGACTTTTTGAATACTCAAACTCATGCAATATGATTTTTTTTTCTGTGAAGCTCTTATGTTACATGTTCTGACGATTCAAGGATATACAGTAGCACCATTTAAAACACAACTTAACATACCAGACTTACCTGGACTTTCATTTGGGACACCTGCAGAAGAACCTGGGGTATTGGGCATATCTGTGATTGAAGGTGTACTTGGACTCATAGGTACATTTCTATCTGGAGACTGTGGGATACCCTGGATGCCAAGACTCTGCGTGACGTCTGCCAAAAAGTATAAAAACATAACTCTTATTATTAAGGACTTCTTGGTTAGTCCAAGGCATTACACTCTACAATGATCTCAGCAGGTAAGAGCTCATCTTCTCTGTGTTTCTACTGGGTTACAAACAGACAGTCCCAGAAATTTAAGTACCGATATCTCCTGCATGCAAACATGGTTCACAACTCTTGAATAAAGCTACCCAGAACAGGAAAAACTCAACTTACCAGGTGGACTAATGGGTATCAGAGGTGAGTGTGGTGGTGACACTTGAGGTGGTGAGGACACTGTAAAAGAAGACATCGTACAATTCTGTATCATAAAATCTTAAGTTACACACTCAAACATCAATATAAATCAGAGCTTTGAGTTACTGCTATATTTCATTCTGAAACCAACTGTTTTTAAGCAAAAGGTGCCCATATTTTCATATATTACTCCTTATTTTTGTATGAAAGCAGAAGTCACATTTGAAAGTCAATCTACCTGTATCTGTGAGATTCATTATGAGTTGCAAAGTGTACTACATCAGACATTTATGTATGTACTTAGTGTACCACATCAACTTCCAAATAAGTTGAAAAATAAATGCCTGGCTGTCAGATGTAAATGATATAAACATACAAATGCATAATATTATCCACAACTATTTCTACAACAAATTAAACTGGAATTCTTCATCCATTTTATGGTTGCACTTAACATATCTTAAAATTCAGTGTGGACGTGCCTTGTGAATGATACACAGGACTGCAGATAGACTGGTTTGGTAAGTTTACCTGGCATATACAGCATTTAAACATAAGAATGTGCCTCAAACAATGGCAAATGCTTGGGTTAATAAAACAAAACAATGTCAAGGACCACTGGCTGACCAAATGTGTAGACGACTGCAAATCAGAAGTCATAGAATTCCCCACCAACACTAATGTTCTCTAAGAAGAGCTGTCACAGACAAATAACTGGTGTCAGAGACATGGATTAAAATGAAATGCCAATAAATGTATGGTAGTATTTTTTGGGAAGTCAGCCACCTCTGGTAACTATCAAACTGACAACACAAGCCGAAGAGTCGACCCAGTAGTCAGAGACTTGGGAACAAATGTAGACAGTAATCTAACCTTTGACCATCACATGTCCACAGTAGTGAGGAAATCATTCTATGTTGTGCAATTTATAAACAAAGGTATGGCATCTAGGTCCAAAGAGGTCATTGTTCCACTATATTCAGCATTAATCAGACCTATCATTGAGTACAATGCCCCCTTTGGTATGTACCTAACCAGGCACATCCAACAACTGGAACATCCACAAAGATACCCACTAAAATAATATAGGATGTAAATAACATGCCCTATGCAGACCTCCTCAAAGCCCTATCCTTGCATTCTGTCTCCTACAGGCTGCTGAGGGGGAGATCTATGCCTGGCATAGAAGGCCTCATTGGACCCCACTGTGATGGACCTCCTGCATATCCGCAAAACAAACAGCACCAGAACTACCCATTCTAAAGACTTAAACCTTACCTGTAAAATGAAGAAGGCAGTCAAATCCCCACACACAGTTTATTAAGCACTTTCGTCCGAAGGTTTCAAGGACTTCAGAATGAACAATAATTCACAAACCACCACATTAATTCACAGCATTGCTCCTTAATTAATGTTCCCTTGACAACAATGCATACTTAAACAACAAGAAATATAACAATATAAAACAGTACTACAAAAATTATCTAAAACACTTTTAAGACATTATATATATAAAACTTCACCATTACATAAAATATGCACCCTTTAATCTCAATACATTACTTAAAAACATTGCATCATTTAAACCAGGGGTAGCTGTGGCATTAGTTTTTAATTGCCATTTTAATTCTAAAAAAATCATCACTCGGGCCTCCCTCTGTCCCAAATCCACTTGGTCAATAACCACAAATTTAAAATCATGCGAAGGGTTCAATTCAATATGCATTTATAGGGCAGTCTTACAATTTTTCTTCCTGATGTCATAAATGTGTTGATAAATCCTTTTCCTAAAGCTTGACCTGGTTTTTCCAATATAGAACGCACTACATAATTTACAGAGGGCCAAGTTCACCACTCCTTTACTCCCACACTCCCCTAAAGAGACAAAGACAGTGGGGCTAAGAAGAGCTGTCGGGGGGGGGGGTCCCAGAA
This sequence comes from Protopterus annectens, assembly GCF_019279795.1. NCBI lineage: Eukaryota > Metazoa > Chordata > Ceratodontiformes > Protopteridae > Protopterus > Protopterus annectens. Next base: position 121,760,702 of record NC_056746.1, on the reverse strand, counting down.
GTAGAAGATAGGATGCTTCACAGGACAAGCAAGCAAGTCCACACCCACGCCCTCCCTTACATTTGGTGGGGAACAGAGAAGCTATTGGGATTTCAGGCAGGAACAATCATATCTTGGGTTTTTGCCTGGCTTGGGAATGTTTGATTCCCATCTTCCTTAGAAAAAGTGGGCCAAATGCATGCAGGTAGAGAAGTCAGTGGGTCAGCTCCAGTGGGAAGCATGCATAAACAAACAAACAAACAAATAAATAAATCTAAAGGTACAACTTAAAGGTTTTGAAAACTGCTACTATTTTAATTAAAGGTAGCAGAGATCAATCTGTTTGGAAAATGTAGTTTTACTAAACTGATATCACCGACTTTCAGGCCCCAAAACATCTACAGTATTACCAACTAAGTATAAACAGATGATTACTAACTAAGTCATGTTTCTTGTGCATTTACCACCCACTCTAAACGCTGCCCTGACCTAGTCATATGTGCTGGCCAACAGCATCCAACCAGTTACAAGCCATAAATATATGTTGAATCAACTGTACGTACCGATTATGATATTCTGCGTTGTCCCAGATACAGGTAATCTGATAATTTGTTGGGGTACAGCAGTAAAAGCTGGTAAAAGCTGAATCCCTCCAGAACTGTTGCATTGTGGGATGGAGCCAAGAGAAGGAACTAGGAAATAACAAAAAGAATGTTGATCCTGAGACTTTTGTCAAATAACAAACACGTTTTCTTCTCGTTTCATTGTATGCCAACATCATTCACAATACGGTGCATATTATATACTGACAGATTGTGCAGTTCAATTTCAGAGGGCGAAACAGCCACAGAAGGTGGTTACCTCCCAGGAACGTGAGTACGTGTTCTTACCAGTTCCTAAAATGTGTTGCTTCTCTGTTTCTGCAATGAAATATTCTCTTATCTTCTGCAACACCTACACATGGGTTAGTACAGCTTCTACTGTGTACATCATAACAGGTAAAAAGATGTACTTAGAATAAATCAGTCAGCTGCGCACTAATCCTTCCATTAACAGGAATGTACATGCACTGAGACATTCAGTTCTCCTTTTCAGGGCTGGTTACACAGATTAAACAAATGAAGCACGCAGAGTATACAAAATGAACCACATTTATGCAGGCACTAGTTTAAAACGTTCCAGAAAGCCCTTATGAAAACTGCACCTACTTAAGTCAGACAAAAAGAAGAAGCCAGCCTTGAACTGCTAATCTGGGAAGATGGTTTATGCTATAAATAGGAGTAGAATGCAAAAGAAAATATGGGCGGGAATGTATAAAAGCAATGAGTCTTCACATCATAGTTGGCTTCACCCAACATTTTTAGTAATTCTGCTCACAGCCCCCAGATAGGACAACAATGCCAGATGTACAAGTTACGTGATTCATAAGACACAGATGCAACCTATGGCTGGTCTGCTAGTTTCAGGTGTTCATGTTAAGGTTGCATTTTATAAAAGCTTAGCCATCTGTGTGCATGGGAGAGAGAGCAAAGGAAGGAGTCACATGAAGTTCACAAACTAATCTGCAAAGATCACTGTGTGCGGTCATAGAAAAAGTATAAAATAATAATTTAACAAGTGAAGTCAGTGCAGTCACCTTGGACTACTAGGTAGCCATCCTGTCTTCTTACTTTAGAGAGAAGGTCAGAAGGTCAGGTCAGAGGGGTAGGACCTCCAGTAAAACTATGGACAGAGAGATGGAGAAATTTGAGATGAAAAAAAAAAAAAACAAGAGTGAGAATTAGACAGACTGACAAAAAGTGTGTGATCTGTGGTCCGTCTGTGCAAGGACAGCATGTGATCTGTGGTCCGTCTGTGCAAGGACAGCATGTGATCTGTGGTCCGTCTGTGCAAGGACAGCATGTGATCTGTGGTCTGTCTGTGCAAGGACAGCATGTGATCTGTGGTCTGTGTAAGGACAGTAACTTCAGTAATTTCATTATTAAAAGAGGTCAGCCAGACTGGACTGTAGATAAAGGACACAAGTTAATACAACTCAAGGATCAACCATTGAGCTGAGCTACAAGACATTAGCAACCACTGAGATTAAGATCAGAGATTGTTTTGTAATTAGATTACCATAACTGTAGCCTCAACTTAAATGGGAAATAACTGCTGTATAAATGTAGCTTTCATAAGTTCTCATTTTGTACAGTTTTCTAAAAAAATGTGCATTTCAAAATACATTAAAATTCTGTGCTTAACTGACAAAAATACTGAACTGACAATTTTAAAGAAAGAAAACATATTTTATGTACAAAATATTAAAACATTTGCATACAAAACATGTAAAGGACCTTGAACTTACACGAGTAAGTTTAATATTTGGGATTACTTGAGTTACACAGAAAATTGTTATGGAAACCATGGGCTTTTTAAAGTAAGGAAAAATAATGTGAATGGGTTAAATTAATCTGAAATAGTTGAAAATGATGTAATTATTAAGTTCACTTGTTTTGTTCCTATGATAGGCACATTACAATGGTTTTGGCGGCTACTGGAAATGATTACTGATCAGTGAGAAATCCCGTACTTTGGTGTCTTTAAGTGGTTGTGCAGACTTGGTGGAAATGAAGTGATTTAATTCAAAACTCAAAAAATCACAAATTCAAAGTACTGATGTGGCAAATATGCTTTCTTGGCTCAACATGTGTCGTTACTGGAAAATTTGTGCATCACCGACGAATGAGAATTGAAAGCATTAGGATTAGAAGAAAGTGGGAAGGCTAAGCAAATGACAATTTGTTTTCTCCATTGTTGTGAACACATTCATGTTAGTCGAGCATTACTTCAGCACAACTTTACTTGGCTGGACTCTGCATGTGAATATCATCACGGAGATTGTGTCACTTAATTACGTTTAGCACAACCTTATTTGGCTGAACTCTGTGTATATCATTATGGGGCTTGTGTAACGACTTTTCTTTCTGAGGATGGCAGGCATGGTTTCATTGTTGTGTTGTGACAATGTGCAGTAATGATACAGAACAAGGGATCAAGGCAGAGAAAGGACAAGTGAAATCATTTTTACAGGCATTTTTCAAGCATCTACGTGGATTGCAAAGCTGACGGAATAGAAGTGACTCCTCTTTTAACAGTGAATATGCAGGCAACACAGAACTTTGGCAATGAACTGGAAATGGCTGAAGAAACACTTCATTAGCATATGCTGTTTTGCAAAATTATGAGTTAATTTCTTTCTGCTTATTCATGACCAATGTGCGTTAACATAAACGGCGTGTATGAATCACAGCCTAGCTAAGCTCATTCACGGACATCGCAGATACCCATAATGCATTTGAGCAAGGACTATGAATATCAAGCAATGTTAATATGGTTTGTTTCCTTTTCTATTGATGTATGTGTACCTATGTCTTAAGTGATAATCTACTAAAAGTGTTTGAAAAAAATACTGAATTGAGAAAAGTTAGCCATATCTGCATAGAGAGTAAGCAAATCAATGAAACAGGAATAGCAACCAATGTTAAAAGATTTAGAATGTCCCCAGTCAGGGGGTGGAAAACATTATTTTAAAAGACACCAATCAAAAAGGCTGGCATGGGCAAAGCACATCAGACCTGTTAATGTACATCTTGAACAGTAGAATGTCCTAAGGCCAGGAAACAGGTACATCAAGAGAGGTTTTAGTTACACCATTCAGACATAAAGCCAATATCTAAGACTCAAAGGAATAACTCTTTTTCTTAATTCATTTACTTGACAAATAGAAAAGAAATAACTGAAAATGTTTACTCAAGAGAGTCATATTTGCCTGTCAGCCTGCTGCCTGTGTTAAAAGTGACCAGTATTCTGTTATTAGTTAAGTAGATGAAAGGCCAGTAAGGGAGGCATGGATTGGAAAATAATGGCCTGAACTCCTACATTGTTGGGGAAACAGGATAGGGTTTAGGAAGGAAACATCGCCGGAATGACTTCAGGTGGAGTTTGCTTACTTATTAGATGCATTTGTTAATGGAAGTTGCAGCTGGTCAGAGTCCATTTACAGTGGAGGCTTGGGGAAAAAAGCCTTTGAAAGATACAGAGTCCAGAGGATTAAACACAATTAAATATTTAAAATCAACATGTGCACAGAATGGAAGATCTAAAATATGGCCTTTCTTTCTTGCTTAACTTTCTGGTCCTCTACACTGCAGCTTGACTGTCAACTTTTGGATTCCCCTCCTATTTTTCTAGCCTCCAGTCTTAAAACTATACTCCAGGTTGTGGCAACAGGCCCCAAGACGGTGTGTGTCAGGGTAAAAAGGAGAGACTATGCAATTGTGGGAGGCAGAGAGCAGCCAGACTACCTGCAACATCATATATGTTGCTCATGCCAGGCCTTTTTTAGTACAGCCTAACCAATACTGGAATGCTGAGCTTAAATAACCTAGATGGGTGTACTGTGGTACCTTGGAAAGCCCGTCCCTGCCTTGCAGTGACAAATCCATCACTGCCTATGCATATATTTCGATCATTACCTTCTTGTTTTGGCCCCATAGTACCACCACTGCAGTACACAACTGAGGTGTGCCCCCAGGACCTGCACCTACCCCTTGCCCATACTGCTGTGGCTGCAGTGACCACTCAATCTCATCTACCTTGTCCAAGTCCAGTAGCATGAGTCACAAATCAAGTTCAGGTTGTCCCAGTGATAGTCAGGGCCTTAACTCTTTACACTATGGAACAGGGCTAAAATACTGCCAAATTCACTTAAAATCGATAACACATGCAGTCATCAATACATACATTTATGTAGCGGGATAAGCACTTCACACACAATACTATATGAGTAAGTGCTACGAATTAAGCACTATGCACTATCCCACATGTACAATTCAGAACTGTCTGAGTGGTCAGTAGTGTCACAGCGGAGAAATGAGAGAAGAAAACACTGGAAAGGTCACGGCATTAATTACACAGGAGGTGTAACATAGGTTCATAGGTTAGTACTAGGCTAACTGCCCTTGCAAGCCAAGCCTAGACAATCATCCCTTGTGAGACTCAAACCCTGCACCTTGTGGTTGCAAGGCAAACACCTTAACCATTAGGCCACAGGTGTGGAAAAAAGGGAGGTCCGTGAGGGAGGGCTAAATAAATATGGGTAGAAGAGGAGACAGAAGTGGAGGGTTGGAGAAAGGAAGTCATTGATGCAGGAAGACAGCACAAGCTTGGGTACGTGCAGTGAACAGAATAAGAAAAACAAGTCATATGATACCACAGTTGCAGGACCATTAATTAGACAGTTTCAATATGATAATCTGGTTAAAGTCTAACTTGGAAGCATTTTTGCTTAATTAATAGAGCAATATTGTTCCATATCTGCAACGCAGAAAAAAACAAAAACATGGCATTAACCCCCTTTACCCCATTTTGTATATGGGGTCAGGGTGTCACACCAGCAGTGACCATCGCCTGTATGGATCACTGTACGTAATATAGGTGATAAAGACTTGTGCAACAAATGAGTTAGGGGAGCAGTGGCTGAGGAGAAACAACATATATCATTCAGTATTACTGAGTGCTAGGCACTTGGGAAACTTATGTCTTACCTTAAGCTGCACCTGACAATATAGTGTAGGACCAAAAGCCAAATGGCAACACAAAGAGATTCTCAAATGTCAGAAATATAAGAGAAACCCAGATGTAAGCTGAAGAATTTTATTATTGTAGTTTATGAGTAATGGTGGAGTGATTTAAAAAATTACAAGAAGCAAAGAGGAGGAACATCAGTAAAAATGTTCTTATTCTTGAAATGTGGGTATAGTCAAGTGCAATAAATAAACAAATGTACGATACTGCAGTGAAACTTGCTGTGTGAGGGGTGCTGTGTATAGGAAGCAGTGGAGAAATAAGATCTCCACTGCTTTTTTTTTTTTATTAAAAAAATAGATACCAGAAGACTTTGAATGTACAGGAGAGACAGGACATAGAAAATAAAAGGCTACTCGGGTACATTTCTCTAGTTCTGCATAACTTACCTGATCATCCTTTCATTTTTGTCTATCCCATTGCTCTTGTTGGTTTCACGTCTCTGGCTTTCTAAATGTATTTTTTTTAAGTGCAAGAAAATTGAAATTTTTATGGCATATATTAATGGAAGAAAGTCTGGGTGACCAGACCTTTTTCCTTTGGTATATGCTCGAATTTACAATGGGCACATTGGTTGGGCTGACCAATCAGCGTGCTACTTTTTGAATGTTAATGGCCAGTCATTGTATAATATGCAGTAGCAGCACACAGCAGAGGTAGTTGCCAACAATGTCTGAATCAGATCTTACTCTTCTGTAGTAACATAGCTACAGAATTACAATGCACTTTGCTTCAGTATTCATTACACTGTCCGCATCTTCAGTATTCAGATCAGTTCCTTTCCTCCTGAATGGCAGAATTAATACTGCTTGTTGTATTTGATGGATTTGTAAACATGTGACCTCATCTCTGTACATGGAGTAAACATACTGTACAGGCTTCCTGTGCATCAGTACCAAACGTCTGTACTTTCTCCTGAATGTCAGAAAAAAATGGGTTACACTGCTGGGCGGCACAGTGGTGCAGTGGTTAACATTGTCACCTCACAGCAAGAGGTTCTCCGGTTTGATTCTCGGCTGGGGTGCCTTCTGTGTGGAGTTTGCATGTTCTCCCTGTGTTTGCGTGGGTTTCCTCCGGGTACTCCGGTTTCCTCCCACATTCCAAAGGCATGCATCTGGAGCATTTCTCCCCGGGCCTCCGCTGAAAACAGGCTCTGTGGAACCTAGTCGGACATTCCCGGTCAACAAATGTTAAATAAATAAATAAAATAAAATAAACTAAATAAAATAAATAAAATAAAATAAACTGACTTCTCGGTCTGAAGTATCTCTCCTAATACCAAACCCAGTAAATTTCCTACAAGTGCTATATGCCTCTTTAACCTTGGTTCCCAAGCTTCATACTAACTAAACAAGATCCGTCTGTACTCAATGTAGTGCACATATTCTGTTTTAGACTGAAGATTATTTGTTTGAACTCATTTGTTTCCTTTAGTGGGACATTCCTTTCTACTGAACTGCACGTAAAACTTAAACTGAAGATACAGGCCTGCTTAATATGGCTACATTTCAAGGCCTATGCAAAGAGAATACTGTATTTATGTCTAACAAACCGCAGATTTGGTTCTATACAACATACCGAGTGCCTAATTACTCTTAGTGCTGGTCGATTTGGAGTGGAAGTTCAATATCTACTTTTTTTTTTCACTTGCCACTGCCTTACTTGAAAGGACTTGTACAAAGTGGCCAGAGCCCTGGTCTCTCCCTGCCTAAGGTAGCCAGGGTTTCTGAAACACACTTGGATTCCTCTGGTTTTCAGGTCTTCTTATTTTAAGTGATGTGCTTTAGGAGTCTCCTGCCGTAGTGTCTTTAGGAGTACCTGGAAGAGATACCGTAAAGCCCATCTTTACCATTTAGGCTATAGACATTCAAACTCTCTTGCTTTCTAGAATTTGATTATACAGAATTATATATCTGTATACTTTAACTTATGTTTTACTACATTGTGTTTAGGCTTTAAGGAATTAATAAACCTGAATATGTGTTTTAAACAGATTACCTCAGTGGGGGAGCTGTCAAATGGAAAATGTAGAAGCAGGGCTCAGATTATGCTGGGTCATACCCAAACATAAGTGTAAAAGTACAGTCCAGAATTACTTAGCCAAGTCTATCTGGAAACAAAGCTCTGTTTCAGTTTTAACAATAGAAAAGGCTGGCCATACTACATCCAGGTTATCCAATAGTGGATTAACCTGAACATGCACCACAGTCTTTCCAAACATTCTTAAGGCGCACCTACAGGTAATGAGAGGAACAAATGGTAGTGGTGATGGGGGAGACGAGCTTGTTGTGGTCCAATTCCAGGTAACAGACTACAGAACTCCTTCAAGATAGCTTGTGAACCACTGGATCACACTTTGTGAGCAACCACTACCAGTTAGGAGATCCAATATTTAAGTGACCAAAATGCATAACACTGTTACCACCAGTACAATACCTCTGCTATGGCCTACTTGAAAGCCATGCTGCGAGTCACTGAATTTGGAACTTACTTCCCCAAGGGGATGGATATGAAATAAATGTATTTCAACAGTTTGGAGGTGGGACACAGCAAGATAACAGGAAAGATAAAACAGACATTGGTAATAGCACAGGCTATTTCCACTTTTGCGAAGAGGGATAGTAACCTGCCTTTCTAAGATGCAGTGGTGCATTGCTGCAGTAATGGGACGCAAGGATGAAGGTCCCACTATTCTTATGAGGTGAAGTGGATGATTTTCTGCTGCTAAAGATTATGGTTTAAACTTTAGGAGACACAAGCTTATTGGAAAAAAAAAACTATTTCATTTTAAACCGTAGCAGCTTCTTGTTTTATTTGTAGCAAGCAGCTGCTCCATTCCACACACAGAAGACCACAGCGTTTCAGTTCTGAAATCCCAGGAAAGGGAACATAAAACTTTTTCCTTTTAAACTGTTGTACACTTCTTGCTACATTTATAGCAAGCAGTTGCTACAGTTTATCTCACGCACAAACTGCTAAAGATCTTCACTTCTGACCGCGAATGCACATACCATCATTCTACACATGCACTGAAGACTGATCATGCCCCCTAACACTTTGCCCTTTTGCCCCATCCTAGCTCCTCTACTGAAAATGAACAAGATGAGTGCAGACAAAATCATGCGAGGAAAGCTTGTGATGTAGCTTATTATTAAGGGAAAAAGGAAGCAAATCTAGGAACAATATAACGAAAATAGATACTACAATGTACCAGTAAAGCAGATATGACTGAGAAAACAAATTAAGCTGTAACAGATCTTCCAGTGTAGATCATCTTACACCCCATAACAATTATCTTGCATTATTACAGATATCCTTTGGATGACTTAATATATTTATGAGATGTACTATAATCATAGATATATGATGCCACCTATATCATCATTTTAGCTTTTATCATTATGGGATATACAGCCTCTTTAAAGGGAATGGTCTTCTGTATATTTTACTAAGCAGAAGAAGGTGGTCTCTTGATTTGCTCCTTGTTCTGCTAATCACTGGACTACAGAGAACATCGCACATCTAGCATCAATCTCTTGTTCTTAGAGAGTCAGAAATCTGAAAGGTATTCACAAAAATCTACACCTGACAAAAATAGCATACAGAGTACAAGGTCTGGTTCATCACAGTGGCAGGATTGTTAGTGGTCAGTCCGCGTCATCCACTCCAGTTTAGCTGGCTCACAGACAAGATATCCCTTTTGGGAATTATGACTTTTCCAAAATGCTGACCCTGTAACACTGATGTAAATCTACAGCCAAAATCATAAACACATATAAGTCTAAAATGGAGCATCAGACCGAAAATGACAATTAAGTAATCTTGGCAAGTCCATTTCAAACACATCATATACATATTATAATAAGACATCAGGCTACATCACAGACAGACAGTTAAAGGGCACTACCTATTGCCCGGCAAAAATGTGTTGAATATCATACCCTTTAAAGGAGCGGGGTACCCCAAACACAGTGGTTGTAACAAAGAAATAAAAATATATTAGAGGCATTCTTACCAACACATAGTGGGCATGTTTATAAGATAAGATTCTTTTATTGTAATTGAACAAGTACAACAAAATAAGTTATCAATCTTCCTATGGTGCATTAACGTGCAATAAACATGAATAAATAAGAGAATACAATACAGTAAAATACAATGCAGAGAATATGCGTCTATATCATAACATCAGACGCAAAATGTCAAACCCTCACAAGAGCGAAAATGCCAAAACTCGAATTCGGTATTGTGGGGGGCTGTGCCCCCCCCCCCACTAAATATATATTTCAACTCCAAGACCGCACTACAGTGAGGACAGGGCAAATATCCCAATCTTCACTGTACTGCGATCTCAAAAACAGACCCTCGACATTTCGGCACTTTCACTGTTGTGCAGTTCGACATTTTGATTTTACGATAATATGATATAGATCCGAAAATACAATACAATAAAATATAATGCAATGCAGTAAACAACTGAGTTATTGCACATGAAAGGAATAAAGTGAAGTGCACAGGAATGTAAACAGGTAAACATACGTCTTACAGTGCAAATGGTTATTATCTGTACTCAGTGTGTGTATTTAGCATTGTTCAGTTCACGTATGGCCCTGGGATAGAAACTGTTCTTAAGTCTGCTTGTTCGAGATGGAACAGACCTGTACCATCTGGCAGAAGCTCAAACAGGTGATGTCCAAGGTGAGAAGGGACTTTCAAGATGTTGGATGCCCTACTGAGACAGCGAAACTGAAGAGTTCCTCCAAAGAGGGCAGTGGAAAGGCAATGATTTTCTGGGCAGAGTTATTGATCCTTTGAAGGGCTTTCCTGTCTGCTACCGAGCGGTTGGCATACCAAGTGGAAATGCAGTATATCAGCACACTTTCAATACAACAGTGGTAAAAAAAAAACACCTGTAGCTTCTCCTGCAGGTTGTTTTTCCTGAGGATCCTCAGGAAATGAAGTCTCTGCAGTGCCTTCTTGACTGCCTCCATAGTGTATATGGACCAAAAGAGATCTTCTGCCACATGTACACCTAGAAACTTGAAAGTAGGAGCCCTTTCCACACAGTCTCCATAGACGTATATCAGTTTGTGATCTGCGTTGTGCCTCCAGAAATCTATTATGAGTTTTTTTTTCTTTTGGCAGCGTTCAGGGCAAGGTTGCTCTCAATACACCATACAGTCAGTCTTTGAAGTTCATCTCTATATGCTTTCTTGTCTACTCCTGAAATGTCCAACTACTGTGGTGTCATCCACGAACTTAATGATGGTATTAGTAGAATGAGAGGGGACACAACTGTAAGTGTAAAGAGTGGGCTCAACACACAGCTCTGTGAGACATCAGTGCTTAGCCTAGAGTAGAGGAGTGCTACAGGCCTAGTCTAGCCATCTGAGGACGGGCAATTAAAGAGTCTTTAATCAAGTCCTAGGCCAGGGAGTTTAGTGACCAGTTTATCCGGCATAACTGTGTTAAAAGATGAACTAAAGTCTACAAAGAGCATTCACATGTAGGTCTTCTACTGCTCAAGATGAGAAAGTGCAGTGTGTAAGGCAGTGGAGATAACATCTTTCGTAGATCTATTTGGTCTGCCCCTTTGTGGTCTGTCTGACACTGGAAAGGACCAATTCTTTGTAGTTCAGGGTCTGCTAAATCTTGGAGGTTGTACCTGTAAGAAATCCTTGACTGTATGCATAGATTTAGCTTTGTCCTCCATTTTCTAACACCTCTTCTGCTTTAACACCAAACATATCATGCTGTAATAGAGCATCTAATAATTTTGCTTTAACATGATCTGGTAAATTCTGTTCCTTTAACCAAGCATGCCTCCTAATGACAGAACCCATGACAGCAGCCCTGCAGGAGGCCAGAATCAAAACCACATTGCAGAGTATGCTTTCCAACTTGCTCAACTGCATGCAATAAATCCTGCATTTCTTTGTTTTCTGCACCTTCAGAATTTACCAACATTTTCTGTTTAAGCAGTGGCATAATGTATTGCTGATATTTGAGCATATGAAACTGACAATTTAAAGCCCTTATAGCCAAGGTAGCAGAGATGTAAATCTTCTTTCCTCAACTGTCTAATGCCCTAGAATCCCTGTCGGAGGGGGTAGGGTTTTTTGCAGTGGATGCCTTAACCCCTTTGGGACCATGAGAAATAGTTTCTGGGTCAGCAGCAGGGTTTTTGAAAAGGAATTTATGAGAGTCAGGTACCCTATAATACCTGTCCAGCTTAACAGGAGCTGGAGATAAGGAGTCAGGGGTCAGGCTGGACTCTGAAAACACATTTACAATGTCTAACACAGGTGGAATAGCTAGGGGTCTGTGTTGTGGGAGTAAAAGGAAGTCCCTGAGCCTTTTCTTAGATTCAGAATAATCTTGGCTCTCCCAGTGGAAATGTTCTCTCATGGTATGCAAGGTTTCCCCAAAAGAGTAATCCTCAGGAGGAGAGGCTGAAGGGATAGATTCGTCAGCATCAGAATCCTCATAGGGAGGAAGAGAGTATTCCTGATCAGAAGAGGAATCTGAAGAAATGGAAACCTGATCTGAAGATTCATATTCTGTCTCTTGCCTAGGCCTATTATCAGGAGGGGGATGGGTACCCCTGATCAAAGTAATTAAGTCGTCGGCCATTTTGAGCATCTGTTTTTTGGGCATGGAGGCCTGACAATGAGGCTGTTGTACTTGTTTCTTTGTCTTTAAAGATGCTTTAGTCTTTGCCTTTGTAGCTGGAGTTGCTTTAATGTACAATTGAGTAGGTCTGAAAACATCCTCAGAAGCCGATGCCTGCTCAGTGGCTCCCGACCCATCTGAGGGAATAGTTTCCGAAGGTTCAATACCTTGAGTTTCCAGCGGCCTAGGCGACTCCACGTGGGAGTCTATAGCGGCCTGCGGGTCCAAAGTAGCAGGTGTCAGGGGCTGCAAAAGCGCCTCACTGAGAGCCGGCGAACCGGCGACTGGCTTAGAAGAAGCCTCATCGTCAGTTTTAGACCTCAGATGCCTGTCCTTTTCTTTGCGTTTCTTGTGAATTGCGGTAGTCGGATGGCTATCCGACGGCATCATATAATTAAATCTTCTGCCAAAATAGTGAAATGCAAAATCGGACCGGCGCTTTATAGTGCGCTGGTTAAATCTAGCACAAAACCGACAACAAGCAATGTCGTGGTCTGGGCCTAGGCAAGGAATACAGTAAGAATTTAAATCCTTATGAGGTATTTGCTTCCCACAAGAAATACAATTATTAACTTTTTCTAACATCGGTCTGGAGCAAGAAAAAAGTTGTCCCCAATGGGGTACTTCGCTTTTAATGAAGACTTCGGATCTGAAATTCGAACACGAAATCTCAGGAGTCTGCCGACTGGCACTTGCAAACTGCTTCTGCTTTGGGCACCACGTGGCAAGAAAGACTGAAGAAAATGGCGTCTGCTACATCTTTTATACCCCTGGCGCACTGCCGTCTTGGAAGAGGCGACAGCAACCTACGCCGGACCTAGACTTTGGAATTCAGGCTGACTGAAGGTAGCCTGCCAGCAGGATAACCCAAGTGTAATGACTGCAACAGTGAAACATGAACATGTGTAGTGTGTAAGGCAGTGGAGATAACATCTTCCGTAGACCTATTTGGTCTGTAAGCATACTGTTGTGTATCTGAGATAACTGGGAGACTGTCCTTGATGTGCCGCAGAACCAGTTGTTGAAAACACTTGATGATGACTGAAGTAAATGCAACTGGACGGTAGTAGTTGAGACTACTGATGACAGGTTTCTTTGGCAATGGAATGATCGTAGTCGACTTCAAACAAGATGGAATAGTAGAGTTTAGACAGAGACAGGGTGAAAATCTTTTTGAAGACCCCACAGAGCTGGTCCACCCATTCTTTCAGCACTCATCCCGTCACTTCATCAGGACCAGCAGGCTTTCAACTTTGTTCTCAGAGATCTGTAGCTGAAGTTCATCTATTTTGTTTGTGACAGATCTGGCATTAGGAAGACATATGCTGGGAACAGGTGGTTTGTGATGATGTTTCCTTAGTCTGGCATGTAGGCCGGACCTGCAGCCATGCTTTTGCTTCCTGTGTTTTCTCCGCCTTCATTTCTTGCCCGGGCTGACAACGATCCAAGGAGACCCTGGTGTTCTGCTATTTCCTCTGGTATTTCCTTTGAGTGTACGAATTCATTAGTAACAGCCTAATGAGACTGAAAGCCGATATCCAATAGATCTTGCCTGACTGAACTTAACAGTAAAAAAACATACATATGAACACAAAAAGCAAATAAAACAAGCTCTGAGAAGGAGCGTTTAGAGCCGCTGCAACTGTGTGCACTGCCATCTTGAAAAAAAGTCATGTAGCGTTTCTGAGATGAATTTGGGATACAATTGTTTGAGTCTTCTAACTTTCTCACCGTAGTTTGTTTCTCTGAGACATATGGACTTTTGCTGTAATCCAGAGTAGATCTCTACATATGAACCTAAACATAAAACAAACATTATACAGGGGGCATACTGTTCAGGATGTCCAGATAGAAGCTGCTGAATACCCAAACGCAGAATCCAAGCAGAGAAAATGAACAGATCAAGTAATATTCACAATAGTAACAGCGAAACGGTATACATAAAACAAAGGAGCAGATGTGTACTGGTGGGCTATAACCTGTGTAGACCGATGAGCACTTCTCAATGAAAAGGGGCTGGTGATTCTTAGTCTCCAGTGCTGCCATTATGTGGCTCGCCGAAAGTGGACAAAACATGAAATGAGTAAATGGTGTCAGCACTGGATGCGGAAATGAATGAAACCTGAAACGATAGCTTTTGTTCACAGATAACTGAAGCGAATGGGGCAGCACTGCAAAATAAATATATACCTACATGCATAAATACAAATACAACTATTTATTAACATTTACACGAATACTCAAGAAAATTATGCCAACAGCCATCCACACAATAAGACCCAAGGTTCCTCACATGGTTGCCCTCAGCTGTTCTTCAACTGCACTAGCGTTGCCCTTGGTGACAGCTGTTCTTAGTTTTCTATAAATATCCAAGTACAGATGAATGTGGTTGTAGTAACTTAATCCCAATTTTTGCTGCTGAGTATGTAATTTTTTAAAATACATATTCTTCCTTTTATACAGTCAAAGGAGTTGCAAGGCAACTCAGCCACAGGGGCATTTTTGTCTTGCTAGGACCATCATTTAGGTCTGGCCTTCCTTTTCAAGGAGAGTCAGGACAGTAATACCACGGGGTGAATTTATGAACATCCATCCAGCTTTCCAGCTTCTTTTTAAAGGCAGACAGTGTGGCACACTGCTTAACATGGACAGGATGTTTGTTCTAGAAAAGGGGTAGGCACTGCAGGACACTTCAACCCCTCCTCTTTACTTATTGTTCAGAGTAGATCTAGATCTCTCGCCTGTTGTCCACCAGACTGTTTGATTTAGGGAGGTATGAGGCTCCTTGGACTACTAAGTCCCTTGTATCCCATAACAAGGCAGACTGCCCCTAAGGAGTCTATATGAAATGGAGTATAAAGATGATGCCTCCAGTCTTTCATTCCTTCTGAACAGTAAAAGTCTTTCAGGCACATAATCTTTTGTTACAAACCACTGGGGTCTTCACAACTACTTAATTAATATGCTTAAGGTACACCCCAAAGGGGGTGTTTTACTCGAAGCGGTGAGGACTTCTTTTGATATGGAACAAATACCATTAGTTATGAACTGTGTAAGGTAAAAGGATTTCTTAATCAGCATTACAACATGATGATCAAACACGTGGGAAATGTCCACCCAAGCACCTAGGTCTCTCATGACCTTTTCATTTTAATGTAATGTGTTATCTATACTACAACCTGACCTTGGGATGTGTTTACCAAATGCTACAGTACTGCACTTTTCGGAGTTAAATTTAAAATCGTTTTGAATACATATAATACACCAGTTATTGATAAGTGTAAACTGCTGCTGATATGCCTGTATGTCAAAGGGAGCTTGACAATGACTCCAAGCGTACAACCATCTGCAAACTTCACTAAGCAGAAATCCTCATTCGATAAGTGGATATCTAAGAAATGCATACTGAATAGCCGAGGTCCCAGAACAGATACCTGAAGAACTCCACTGGTCACCTTCATGCTCCCAAAGTATG
Source organism: Protopterus annectens (assembly GCF_019279795.1). Taxonomy (NCBI): domain Eukaryota; kingdom Metazoa; phylum Chordata; order Ceratodontiformes; family Protopteridae; genus Protopterus; species Protopterus annectens. The sequence goes on along the minus strand of NC_056746.1, from coordinate 121,744,948 downwards.
CACCCTCAACTTTGTGCGAGTCCTGTGCCCAAGTCAGTTGAACATCCACCTAACCACACAGGTCATTTTGACGCTCCTTAAGCTTGTTTATTATATTTGCATGTTGCACGATATTGAATGCCTTGACAAGGCCGAGATATGCTGTTTGGACACCTTGCATACAATCTACAGCCTGAGTAACCCTCTCAAAGTTCATATGATTCGTTAGACAGTACCTACCCATGACAAAGCCAGACTGCTGGGAACCAAGTTTAATAAATTTTTGATATCATAGTTAATTAGGTGAGTTATGATATGTGCATATAGTACTCATTAGGTGGATAGGAGTGTATTTACTGAGGTCACCTTTGTGGAGTGGTACCACAACAGCTGCATACCACTTCCAAGAACAAGGACAGTTAACTAGGCTCAGGTTAAAGAGGTTGAAGAGTGGACCCTCTACTGCTTATTTAGTGCTATTAATCTGGCATCTGGGTACGCTCCCATGGAGGAAGTATTCTTCATTTTGGATAGTGCATTCAAAAAACATATACTCATAGTTCCTTCCATCTTTTATCTATGACAGAACACAAGACTTAGAAGCCACATGTCCTGTTTACATCTCCTCATGAATGAATGGAAAAAATGCTGACACAATCTGCAGGGGGCTGAAGATTACAGTTCTCAGTAGCAAATGAATTTAATAGAATAAGACATGCATTGTAAGCTTTGCCACTGACTACTGTGACCATATACACAAGGTTGGTTTTGCAAGCTCTTCAGTTGTGTCTGCTTTGTTATAAGAGTTGAAAGTTGAATTTCTGAACTCTGGATATCCAAAGGGTACACTTACTTCACTAGACTGTGGGATGTTTTGTTCCAGAAAGGTTATCAGGAGAGAGGGTTAGGGTTCATAATATATTTCAGAAAAAAATAACTATTTGGTGAGAAGTACTAGGAATTCCAGCCTTACCTGATAAAGGTGTAAGCATAATATGTTCCAGGAAGCATAAGGTCTAATAAAGGAAAACACGCCGTGCAGACATGCTTCATGTTCAACGGTTTACTTTAATTGGCCACACCCTTCACATTATGTGGTTCATGTTCCCATGTAGCACTGCTCTTAAAAGTATACTACATCAGCCTTTTATTACAGAAGAATGTTCCAGTAAGCTATACAATGTCCTGATTTACACTTTAGACATTTGACTTAGAGTCACCTTTACACCACGTTAGTGAATCAGGGGGCAATGCACATCAAATAAACCAAACATACAAAATGCAATTAACGATTAACATCTTGTATGTTCACGAAATATCAGAGGTGTCTTTGGAGTCTATTATATCGTTTGTACTAGCCAAAGTGCTTTCTGTGTACTGCCTGAAGAACTCAACAGTTCCTGAAGTTAATTCACAAGCATCAACTCCTGGATCATTTCAGGCATCGGATTCTCTGGCAAACAATCTAACACTAGTCATTTCTACAAACGTGTGATTTCTTCTGTAGTACAGCATATCTTGTACAATGTATAATTTTGAACTCAAGTGATAGCCTAATACAATTAACCGCAATGTAAGATCTCGGCCTAAAATTCTAATTTACTGCCATTCCATTTAATTTCCTTTTCTTTACACGAGATCATGTTTTTTCAACTTTAATATTGCTTTTCTTTCATCTATATCTTCCTCACAAATTTAAAGCTTGCATTCTTCTCTCAGGCATAAACCAACCAAAAGACAAACACCTAGGATTTTTGCCTAACTCCCATCCACAGCTGATAGACCTACAGCTTACAAAGGTAAGTAGTCTAAAAATCCAAACAGAATTTCAGTTCGTTTTAATGTATCACATTTCTTGATTTTGTATTCCAGTGTCTATTTGACTGTAGATCTTTTGAAATCGAATTAATATGCTGTTCATAAGCTTTCAAAAATTCTTAAATTTTTGCCTAATAAAGTGCAGACTGTTGTCTGATGTCACTTGCTCAAGTATTCCAGGCCCAGCAAAGGTTGATTCAGGCACACTTGTCACAGGGAATGCCACAGTACCTTTCAAGTGTACAGGTTCTGAACAGTGAGTAACACTGAATGGGTCCTTGTTAGATGATCGAAGCACAGAAAGTACAGTTGTGTACCTACCATAAACGTAGATGTTAGAGTGTATTCACTGTTGCAGTCATTACAATTGGGTTATCCTGCTGGCAGGCTACCCACAGTCGGCCTGAATTCCAAAGTCTAGGTCCAGCGTTGGTTGCTGTCGCCTCCTCCCTGACGTCAGTGTGCCAGGGGTATAAAAGATGCAGCCGACTATTTTCTTCAGTTTTTCTTGCCCCAGATGTCAGGTGCCCCCAAAACGGTAGGCTAAAAATATGTCAATAAAACATGCATGCACTAAGTAACAAGTTTCCTTCATCTACAAGCAAATACACCACATAGGTTGTACAGAATAGAGAAGTACAGGTAAGGTCCAGCAAAGATAAGGGGGATGGTGGGTGGGTAACCTGGACTGCAACAGCGAATACACTCGAACATCTGCATTTATGGTAGGTACACAACTGTACTATGTTCTTCGTGTTTCACTGTTGCAGTCATTACAATTGGGTTGAATCCCAAAGCTAAGGTTGGGAGGCTGGAACTATAGAATTAGGAGCGGCTATGAGGCCCTGCAGTACTGCAGTGGCAAAGCCTGCCCTGGATTTGGAGTAGAGTGGTAAGTGGTAGTGCTTTGTAAAAGTATGCACTGAACTCCAGGTTGCAGCCTCTAAAATGTCTTTGGTTGGCAGTCCTCTGAGGTAGGCTTCTGAAGTGGCTGCTGCTCTGGTTGAATGTGGCCTAATGCCCTTGGGCACTGATTTGCCATGTTGAGAATAGCATAGACGAATGCAGTGACCTATCCACTTTGAAATAGTCTGCTTTGAGATAGCCTTTCCTTGTGATCCTGCAGCATATGCTACCAGTAATTGCTCAATCTTTCTGAAAGCTTTGGTTCTGTCCAAGTAGAAGCGCAGCTGTCTGTTTATGTCCAAAGAATGCAGATGTTTCTCACCCTTATTCTGTGGGTTTGGATAAAAGGTAGGCAAATGAATAATTTGGTTGAGGGCCACACTGGACACTACCTTAGGCATAAAAGTGGGGTTTGTCCTTAGAGAAACCCTATCTGGATGGAAAATGATAAAAGGTTCCACAGCCATGAATGCCTGTAGCTCTGAGACTCGTCTTGCAGAGGTTATTGCTAGGGGCAGTGCCGTTTTCCATGATAAAAATTTTCTATCAGCTGTAGCGGCTGGCTGAAACTGAGGCAGAGTGAGTTTTTCCAAGACATAATTGAGGTCCTATGCAGGTATTGGTGATCTCCTTGGAGGCAGCAAGATTTTGGCACCTCTGAGGTACTGCCTTAATAAAGGATGAGAAAAAATAGGTGGCTCTGTATTGTAATGAGCTGAAATGGCAGAGGCATGAATCTTAATTGATGAAAAGGATAGGCCTTTGTCCAGCATCTCAGTTAAGTATTGCAAAATCTGAGGGATATTTGGAACAATCATGTCAATTCCTTGTGCCTGGTTCCAAGCACAGAATCTCTTCCATTTTTCTGCATAAGATTTTCTGGTACTGGGCCTCCTGGTCTCCAAGATAACATCCATAACCGCTTTAGAGAGAGGTGTGTTTTGAAAAGCTACATTATCCGCCATGCTGCCAGATTTAAGGTTCTGAGTTGGCTGTGCAAGATCTGATTGTTTTGTTGGGTCAGTAAGTGAGGAATTTGAGGTAATGTCCATGCTGGGCATTGAGTCAAGTTCCTTAGGATTGGGTACCAGTGCTGGCAGGGCCAGTCTGGGGCAATCAGTATCATTTTTGGCTTCTCTTGTCTGACCTTTAGGAGTAACTTGGGGAGGAGAGGCAGTGGGGGAAAGGCGTATACTGTTAAGTTTTTCCAGCTGAATGATAGAGCATCCACTTTCCATGCTTGCTTGTGATAAGTCCTTGTGCAGAATCTCTGTAGTTGGTAGTTGTGAGGGGAGGCAAACAGATCTATGTCCGGGCATCCCCAATTCCTTGTTATCATGTTGAAGACTTGTGGATGCAATTTCCACTCGTGGGGATCCATGAGGTTTCTGCTTAGTTCGTCTGCCAGAGTATTTATCTTTCCTGGCAGGAATTCTGCCTGCAGATGTACCTGGTAATGCTGTGTCCCACAAAGTCATGGCTAGTCTGCAAAGGGGGTAGGAATGTGTGCCTCCCTGCTTGTTTATGTACCACATGACTGTAATATTGTCCGTCTTTATCAGTAGTTGTCCTGGATGAAGTAGATCCTTGAAGGCTGTCAGGGCATTTTGAACAGCTAGCATCTCTTTTTGATTGATATGTAGATGCATTTGGATTGCGGACCATGAGCCCTGAATAAATCTTCCTGCCATGTGGGCCCCCCAGGCATAATCTGATGCATCTGTTGTCAATGTTTGCCTGGCTGAGGGTATGGTGAATGGCTGCCCCTTGTTGTGGTGACAGGCCTTTGCCCACCATCGAAACTCCTGTTGTAGGCCAGGAATGAGTGCAATTATTGTTTCCAGGCTGTGGGAATGTTGAGTCCAAACACTTTTTAGATACCACTGTAGTTTCCTCATATGCAGTCTTGCATATGGAATTAGCAGAATGCAGGATGCCATGAAGCCCAAAGCCTGCAGAATTTTCTTGCAGTTACCTGGGTGTTTGTTGCCAACCTTTTGAAATAAGTAGTCAGTTGCCTTTGTTTGACTGGCGTGAGATGAGCCATCTGGGCAGTTGCATTTAAGCTTGCACCCAGGAATATTATCTCTTGAGAGGGTACAAGTATTGATTTATTTTCGTTTACTGTGTACCCTAGGAATGTTAATAATCTTTTTACAAATGCCAGATGCTGTAGTAGAATGTCCTTGTTCTCTGCTTGAATAAGGCAGTCATCCAAGTAAGGATATATTTGTATTCCTCTTTGTCTGCAAAATGCAATTACTGGTGCCAGGCATTTTGTGAAGACCCTGGATGCAGTAGATAAGCCAAAGGGCAGTGCAGATAATTGGTAGTGCATTGAGCCAGCTATGCATCTGAGGTATCTTCTGCATGATTGTCTGATTGGGACATGCAGGTATGCCTCTTTTAGGTCCAAAGTTACAAGCCAAGCCTTCTTGCCCAGCATGGGCAGAAGCTGCTGCAGAGTTAACACTTTGAATTTTGGAATATCCAGGTATGCGTTTAGAATAGACAGGTCCAGTATTGGCCTCCAGGCTTTGTCCTTTCTGGGCACCAAGAAAAGTCTTGAGTAAAATCCTTGTCTCTGCTCTTGCTGTGGTACTTGCTGAATGGCCCTCATGTCCATGAGTGATGAAACTTGCTTTTGTGCCTCTGCCCATTGATTTTTTGGCAGGTCTGGCATATCGTTTGCCCTTGGCAGGGTGTGAAAGTGGAACCTTTAACCTTGTGACACTATGTTCAAGACTCATTTGTCCTGGGTGATAAGGTGCCAGTTTTTTTTAAAAAAAAAAAGTGCTAGTTTTCCCCCTAAAGGAGCTGCCAGTAGATAAGTACTTGGCGCTGGCAAGGGGAAGTCATTGGGACTGCTTTCTGAATGGCTGTGACTTGTCTTCTCCGCTTTTGTAGGTAGAAGCACCCCATTGTTTAGACCTGTATGAGCCTTGGGGCTGGGATCTGCCTCTAGGGTGTCTGTATCTGCCTCTTTGTGGCCTGTCTGACACTGGAAAGGACCAATTATTTGTAGGCCAGTGTCTGCTAAATCTTGGAGGCTGTACCTGTAAGAAATCCTTGACTGTCTGCATAGATTTGGCTTTGTCCTCCATTTTCTTCAACACCTCTTCTGCTTTAACACCAAACAAGATATCATGTTGTAATGGAGCATCTAAGAGTTTTGCTTTAACATGATCAGGCAGATTCTGTTCTTTTAACCAAGCATGCCTCCTAATGACAGAACCCGTAACAACGGCTCTGCAGGAGGCCTCCAAGGAATCAAAACCACATTGTAAAGTATGCTTTCCAACTTGTTCAGCTGCATGCAATACATCCTGCATTTCTTTATTTTCTGCACATTCAGAATTTATCAACATTTTCTGTTTAAGCAGTGATGTTATGCATTGTTGATATTTAAGCATATGAAACTGACAATTTAAAGCCCTTATAGCCAAGGTAGCAGAAGTGTAAATCTTTTTTCCCCTTCTGTCCAGTGCCTTGGAATCTGTCAGAGGGGGTTGGGTTTTTTTGCAGTGGAAGCCTGGACCTCCTTGGAACCCTGAGAGATAGTTTCTGGGTCAGCAGCAGAATTTTTAAAAAGAAATTTGTGGGAGTCTGGAACCCTGTAGTATCTGTCTGGTGAGGGGCCTGTGCTGAGGCAGTAAAAGAAAGTCTCTTGAGCCTTTTCTTAGATTCTGAATAATCTTGGCTCTCCCAGTGGAAATGCTCCCTCATGGTATGTAGTGTTTCCCCAAAAGAATAATCCTCAGGTGGAAAAGCTGAGGGGATAGATTCTTCAGCATCAGAATCCTCATAAGGAGGAAGAGAGTACTACTGATCAGAACAGGAATCAGATGAAATGGAAACCTGATCTGAAGATTCATATTCTCTCTCTTGCCTAGGCCTCTTGTCAGGAGGGGGATGAGAACCCCTGGTCAAAGTAATCAGGTCTTCGGCCATTTTGAGCATCTGTTTTTTTAGGCATGGAGGCCTGTCCATGGGGCTGTTGTACTTGTTTCTTTGTCTTTAAAGCTGCTTTAGTCTTTGCCTTTGAAGCTGAAGTCGTTTTAACATATAATTGTGTAGGCCTGAAAACACCCTTAGAAGCCGATGCCTGCTCAGTGGCTCCGGACCCATCCGAGGGAATGGTTTCCGAAGGTCCAATACCTTGAGTTTCTGTAGGCCTGGTTGACACCACATGGGAGTCGGTATCAGCCTGCGGCTCTAAAGTAGCGGTCGTCAGGGGCTGCGAACGTGCCTCACTGAGAACCGGCGACTGGCCTAGAAGAAGCCTCGTCATCGGTTTTGGACCTCGGATGTCTGTCCTTTTATTTTTCTTTGCGTTTTTTGTAAACTCTGGTAGTCAGCTGTTCCAACGACATTATATAATTAAATCGTCTGTCAAAGTAATAAAATGCAAAATCGTATAGACGCTTAATAGTGCGTTGGTTAAATCTAGCACAAAACCAACAGCTAGCAATGTCGTGGTCAGGGCCTAGGCAAGGAATACAGTAAGAATGAAAATCCTTATGAGGTATTTGCTTCCCACAAGAAATACAATTATTAACTTTTTCTGACATCAGTCTGGAGCAAGAAAAAAGTTTCCCCAACAGGGTACTTGGCTTTTAATGAAGACTTCGGATCTGAAATTTGAAGTTGAAAAATCTCAGGAGTCGGCCGACCGGAACTTGCAAACTGATTTTGCTTAGAGCACCGCGCGGCAAGAAAGACTGAAGAAAATGGCGTCGGCTGCATCTTTTATACCCCTGGCGCACTGACGTCAGGGAGGAGGCGACAGCAACCAACACCAGACCTAGACTTTGGAATTCAGGCTGACTGCGGGTAGCCTGCCAGCAGGATAACCCAATTGTAATGACTGCAACAGTGAAACACGATGAACACCTTCGAATCTCGTATGGCTGAAACCATATGATCGAAGTTAAATAAACTCTAACATCTAAACGGAGATCTCTGTACAGGTCACTTCATGATGTCACATGCACTTTCCTGACATTTAGACACTTCCAGGTAAGACTATTAGTAGCAGAATAACATTTTCATCTTTAAACAACAGACTTTGAATAACTGCTACTTCTTCTCTGAAGGTACAAAAACGGACGAATCAATGGAAGGAGGTGCTTTAGATTACATGGCCATCTAGATGTAATGACTTCTCTTGGCAATAACATTTCCATATCTTCAAGAAGCAGTCTTTAATTTCTGCTTCTTCTCAAGGGTCAATGGAATTTGTGCGAGAAGCTACAAATTTTCTAAATTTTCTTATAACACATCTTGTTGCATTCAACTAGATATGCTCTATTCGGCATGCCAGCAATATGAATCACTCATCTTGGCCTGCACTGTGTTTCTGTATTATATTTCTAAAGTGCAAATGATATTCATTAGTGTTTTAGGATCACAGTAACTACAAGGCAAGTAAGTCTTGAAGACTGTGTACCTCCACAAATACCACCCTCAAAATATACTACCTACTTTCAGGAGGGAAATCATGCCTGGCTGGGGATGAACTTGTGGGTGCCTATTCAAGCATCAAGGTTAGTTTTGAAGAAGGTAAGGGTGTCGCTCTTCTGAACATGTAAGGGCAACTCGCTCCAGAGATGGGGCAGTCACTGGGGAATTAATTTATCTCCGTAATATGTTTTGTTTATATGTTCGGGGAGGTTTATATTCTTGGTTCAGTTGTTTGTGTAGCATAATCCTGTGAAAGTACAAAACAGCCATTAGGATGAGGTTTTGAATGCCCAGAATATCAGGCACTGATCTCCACAGAGCAGTCTATAGGAGACAGAATACAGGAACAGAGCTTCTAATCTGTCTTGGTAGTCAAGAGATTTTAGGCCAATAATCTTTTTGGTAAGGAATCTCTGGGGCCTTTCTAGCTGCATAAGTATGGATATATAAATGTTAAATGGGGCACTGTACTTAGTAATTGTAGTACAGAGGGACAATAACAACCTTTGACCTAGGTGAGATACCTTTGGAAATCAGTTATGCTAGAAAAATGGATTGTTACCAATGGCTGATTGTTGATATCTGGAGCGTTTATCCCCGGGCGTCAGCTGAAAATTGGCTTAGTTCCGAGTCAGACTTTCCCGGTTAACAAATGTTAAATAAATAAAAAATAAATAAATCTTAACTACCATTGCAACATGGAGGTCAAATCTGAGGGAACTGGTGACCCTGATGACGAGATCCCCAAGTTCCATGCCAACGTGGAGTGAAGTAGTGGCTACAGTGTAAGGTTTAGATGACACTAATGTGTTAGGGGCCCTTAAAAATAAATCCATAAGCATTTTTAAAAGTTTAACTGTATTGGGTTGGGAGATGGGTGTGATTAAAGCCAAAACCAAGAGAAGATGAAAATTGATATGTGTGTTTTAGGTATGAGACTGACATCATACAAACATTGGTGCTGGTGCCAGATATCCTAAGACTAGTGCTGGACAGACAGTATGGGACAGACTCAGAGATGGATGCCAGAAAGTAGCACCAGTTATGGTTCTGGCAGAAGCTTGGCTCTCATCTTCCTTCCCAGGTAGACTGATAAACAGGTAAACATTGTCAATAGTATGGTCCACAGATTGTCCATGGGATTCACACAGTTTGCACTTCTCACCAAGGAGAGTTGTTTCCAGAGCCATGATCTGAGTTGCACTTTAGATGCTTGTTGAAGCCTCTGAAATTTTGGGATTTCTGCCAGAGAAGCCCATGGATTCCTTGGGTCTCTCTGGTTTCTACCATTCTTATTAAATTGCCAAGTGTCACAAAGACCTTTATCCCGATTCAATTACTATTAAAAGGCTGTATACTTTCAAGGGTCTATATCAGTTTATTGAAGATTATTTCGACCCTAATACAGCGAACATTGACATCAGTGAAGGCTCACTTCAATGAATGACTTTCCCAGGGAAAGAACAAGTTGTCCATCATAAGAAATTTGTCTTTTCCCCACTGTAGTGTGTTCCTGGAGCTGGTATATTTACTTGGGGTGTGCAGTCCCCCACCTGGGTGGGTTTGAAATACTGTGCTTTGTGTGACAGTCGGCAAGCTGGGCAACTCCTTCCTTTCCTAGAGTAAGGGTCAATGAATGAAGGTTCACAGAAATGAACCTTCAATGAACTGATACAGACTCGCGTACAACATTTCAGTATATATTTTGACTGAGTCCAGTTCAGGCCACTAATGCTGGAGTAACCTCATCCCATTAGGAGTGTTACTTATCTAACTTCCTCTGAGAATAAGGAATTCTGTCTTTGGATATGATGTGGTACTGAAAACATTAAGCTATGCCATCTTTAGGACGTG
>NC_056746.1:121617428-121729928 GCF_019279795.1 Protopterus annectens | reverse complement strand
GTATATATATATATATATATATATATATATATAGATAGATATATATATAAATATATATATTCTGTAATATATATGTAAAATGTAACTATAGTATATACAATATAAAGGCATGCTCTGTAATGAATATCTCTATCAATCCACAACCCCTTGTTCCCATTGTTTGCACATGGGATTGTGTGTCACTAGCCTGCACAGACATACCTGTGGCCAGTTTACAGTGCCCAATCCACCTACTGCATGTCTTTGGAATGTTGGAGGAAAGGAAAGCACTCAGGGTGGGCATGCAGACTCCCCACAGAAGGCACCCCAGCCGAGAATTGAACTGGGGAATCTCTTGCTGTGAAGCGACAACACTATCCTCTGCACTACTGTGCTGCCCTTAATATATATGCATACAACATACGTACCTCAGCCTGTCAGCTTAGAGATTAAGGTGTAAGATCACCAACTGGTAAACCTGGGTTCAAAACCTGGTTGGGGCACAACTGTGCAACAGCAATATCTGCATGAAAGCAAGGGCTGGCAATTTACTTCTGTAATATACCATAAGAGCCCTATGGGGCCTACCCATACAGTTGCTATAAATCTGTTTGGACTTAAGCATTTTCTTTCTTATACATACATACATACATACAGAGAGACAGAGATTTTGCATGCTGTGAAGTATGATGCATTAATTCTATAAAGTATAAACTGCTGTAATTTTGCAAGTGACAGAATCATGACTTCAGTTAAAGAAATGAAATGTCCTTATTACATGTCACATCTACTACATCCTAATGAGTTTAATCTGCCCTTGTGCTCAAACGCACTGTGATGTCGGCAATGCATATGCTGTACAGCGTTTCTATACAGGAAAGGTTCGAAAAAGCAATACAAGTCGCAGAAAGTACAGATGGATGGCCTGACAATTCAAGTCAGTGCAGCACATTCTCAATCTATTTGTTGCAGGAGATGGCGATGTGTTTGAGTAAGTTTCAGATTATACTCATTGTGAGGAGCCAGCAGGGGAAATGGTTTAACTCCTCAGAATGGAATGATAAGCATTTTCTTTCCAAAATCATCATCAGCTAATACTTTGGAATCCTTTCAGATTTTCCTGAATAATGTATGAGAAATCATCTTTTAAAGACAAATAATTACTTTGTTGTATTTATCTGTGTTAATGCTGTATTACTATTAAACTGTTTCTGTTTAGCTAGAAAAAAGTCCAGCAAAATGCAAAACCATAAAAGCAGCAAAATCAACAAGTTTTTAATCAGATCGATGCAGAGCTCAAACTCAGAAAGGCAAAATAACAGAAGAGTTGTGAGCTGCTGGTTTTAAACAGTGAATTAAGTAGAGTTCACCGTTGATTACCTCGCTGAGGTGCACACTGCAGCAGCCTTTAAAACAGTGAATTAAGTAGAGTTCAGCATGGATTACCTCGCTGAGGTGCACACTGCAGCAGCCTTTAAAACAGTGAATTAAGTAGAGTTCAACATGGATTACCTCGCTGAGGTGCACACTGCAGCAACCTTTAAAACAGTGAATTAAGTAGAGTTCAACATGGATTACCTCGCTGAGGTGCACACTGCAGCAACCTTTAAAACAGTGAATTAAGTAGAGTTCAACATGGATTACCTCGCTGAGGTGCACACTGCAGCAACCTTTAAAACAGTGAATTAAGTAGAGTTCACCGTTGATTACCTCGCTGAGGTGCACACTGCAGCAACCTTTAAAACAGTGAATTAAGTAGAGTTCAGCATGGATTACCTCGCTGAGGTGCACACTGCAGCAACTTTTAAAACAGTGAATTAAGTAGAGTTCAACACTGATTACCTCTCTGAGGTGCACACTGCAGCAACCTCTTTGGTGTTGGCCTTTTCCATCCCATTTTGCATTCCGTTTTTATGCCTGTATGCATTAATAAAATATTATTAGGATGAGAAATATGTACTTTCAGATAGAGAAAGCATATTGAAACACTAAAATAAGCCTCCTACTACTCACTGTAACCTCATTTTCCTGGGCATTTGACCTTCTTATTGCTCCAAACCAAAATGAAAACATAATTTCCAGTACAATCATATCACCTCTGATCTGACACCTCTGTTTCCGACGGACAGAGCAGCCATTAAATCATGCCCAAACGACATATACCCCTTAAAATAACCTCAAAGGCAAATAACTTGCGGGATACAATTGGGTTGCATGGCTACGCTTATAAAGGCCCCAGTGGTCATTAGCCTAGTATATACCAATGAACCTCTAAGTCCTTTACCAACTACTTCATTCAAGCAACTTTAATTTGTATTTATTTATTCTTTGTTGGTTGGGCCAGTCCCACTAGGCCAATGTCTTTTTAGGGGAGATCTGAGGTGGTATTCATACTGAACTAGCAGATATTTCATCAGGGCACTTGTGATTTTTCCCCTACTCTTTTTTTAAAGAAGTACCATGGGGTCTTTTAGATCTATATGACTATCACTAACACAGGTTGAAGGGACATCAATTTAACACCTCAACTGAAGTATACAATACTTGGGAGTTCAGAACCCCTCTTATGCTGCACTGCAGTGCCAGTATTGGGAAATTAATCTAAGTACCTGGTCTGGGAATAGAACCCACAACCACCTGATTGTCGAGCCCCAAAGGCAAGTGTGCTGTTTAGCCACATACACTGACAATAAACATGTGACAAATATCACTGTGCATACCTGGTGGGTATGTTCCTCCATAAAACAAAGCACTTATACCTTAAGCTCTCCTAGACCTGCACCTATCAGTATCATAATATATCCACTTAAAACTGTTGACAACAACCTCTATCTTAATGGTAAGCTTAGGTTATATTCAACCTTTCCTAGGCCCAATCCATTCCCAGTTTCTGTGACAAAAATTGGCAAGTAGAAAACTAAGGCCTGCCAAATAAACCATAAGCACTGAATATGTTTTTGATGTACTTTAAACCTCAGAATCTTTTTATGAAATCTTTACATGGGTACATGTTGGTAAACATGTTAAGATGTAAAGTAATCATCTAAGATTTTTAACGAAGCGAGGGAAGGGGAAGTTTTGAGGTATACCATTCTATACTACGTGCTTTAAAATGCTTGTTAATAAAGAAAGGTTAAAAACTGGTTCCACTTATTCCCTTCTGTCATATACAGGACAGTAGTGGTCACTTTGCTTGATGGCCAACTGTGCATTAACTCCCAGCTGGCAGGCATCAGGCCTCTACCCTTCTTGAAGGGCATTTTATTCTTCAATAACACCCACCCTGGAGGGCATTACTATTTTTAGGACACTAAACTAGGTTTTAAATTGTTTTATAACTGCTTTTGTATACATTATATATATATATATATATATATATATATATAATCTGTATACACTCACACATACACACACCCCACATGCACACCAATGTGCCCACCAAGTACTGCCAGTTTCTTGACTGATTACACATAATCTGTCATTGCGATGTAATCAATGAAAAAAAGTCATAGATAACAAGGAACTGGAACTCAACAACTATCCCTAATTTTGTAAAATGCACCTGCTTTGATTCTTTTGTTTGCTGATAAATTACTGACGTTTACATTTAGTCCATGAAGATGTTATTCCTCAACTGTCTCTGATTTTGTAAAATGCACCTGCTTTGATTATTTTATTTGCTGATAAATTACTGAAGTTTACATTTAGTCCATGAAGACGTTATACGTTCGCTCTTCTTATTGTCTTTTGGGATCCTAATTCTTGTGGAAAAAAGATGAGAGGTATGCAGTCTCACTGTTTCTCCATCACTTTCTTCCTTCTCTGTCTTTCTCTCTTACACACACAAACACACACATATACGCACTCACACACACAACTGGTTCTTTTTGTTTACTTTTTCACATTGTTAAAAGCAACTTTTTAAAAAACAGGCTTCGCGAGGTTTGAGTGGAGTGGCAAGTCCTTGTAACTGCTATTACAATAACTTTCGCTAGTTGAGTTTTTTGTATTTTTTTAATTAATTTTTTTATTCTTAATATTTTACACTCAGGGCCAGATTCAGGAAGCCTCCGTGTAAGAGTTATAACTCTTACACGGAGGCTGCAGTGAAACTGTGTGATGTCAGCATGTCATGCATATGCATGAGGTGCATGAGGCATGCTGAATCACACTAGTAACTCTTACACGGTCCGTGTAAGAGAGTAGGGGGCGTGTCAGTAGGCTAAGCCCTGCAAGCGGACACGCCCCCGGAAGACTAGAATGGCTGAAAGTAAACAGCCACGAGAGAGGCCATGGAAATGTGCATAAACACACTACACAACACATGCCCCGATAGACCATCACTGTATAAAGTGAAGAGATGTAATAAAATTAAATTAAAACCTTTTTTTTTTTTAAAACCCCGTAAATGTTTGCTACTATGTGCGCCCGTGTGCGCGGGTGTGCTACTAGCGCAATCACAGTCAGCAGTCAGTGGAAAAGGATATAAGAACTAAATATGCAAAGTAAGCCAAGAAATAATAGCTTAGCGGTAGAGTTGCCGGCCTAAGAGTAGGCAGGCAGGGTTCGAGCCCCTACAACAACCTTTTTTTTTTTTTTGTAAATAAGCACTAAAAAGCCCCCTGACAGTATTGTACAAATGTAAATGTATTCCCTTTTGTAAAATGGAATGAAATAGAGCATATATTTTGAAGTAACATAATAATAAAAATAGTCAGAAATGTACTGATAGCTAAGCTGCTGTGAGACAGAGTGCCCGTAGCTGAGTAGTGTTTCAAAAGCTGCAAACTGCGTGCCCGTTGCCAAGCTGCAGTTAGACAGACTGAAACTGTGTGCAATTAGCTTAACATGTGTGTCAGTAGCCAATTATGATTTATCCCAGCGCACACCGTTTGCGCCGCCCCACAAGCTAACTGCCAGTGTGCAGGCGCTACCTCCGCGCAAACGAGCGCAGACCTGGTTTAAAGTGCTTAAAAGTGCCTTTATGGCACTTTGATTGACAGGTCCTGTACTCACTTTGAAAGTTTGCAAAGAAAAATAAATTCCCACTGTCAGTCTCGAACCCAGGACCTTGGTAACATTAGTCTGTATGA
Organism: Protopterus annectens; assembly: GCF_019279795.1. Lineage (NCBI taxonomy): Eukaryota > Metazoa > Chordata > Ceratodontiformes > Protopteridae > Protopterus > Protopterus annectens. Next base: position 121,724,856 of record NC_056746.1, on the reverse strand, counting down.
CCTACCACTAAGCCATGCCTGCTTTACAAGAACACAGTGCTAAAATAAATATAACATGTAATAGTAGGAATCAGTATAAAGGCAGTATAGGAGATGTACTATCCAAAGCATGTCAGGTAGAGTTGTAATGGCCAAATTACTGGATTCCCATACTAGTTCAGTGTGAACAGAAACAGCACTGCTACCTGTTAGCTTGTACATAATAATGTAAGGTAATGTACATATGTGAAGGTATGTATATCTACACATACATATATATAAATATATATTAATACATATGAAATATAATCGTAGGTCTCAGTAGCCATACACACTCACTACAGGAAAAAGTGAACATAATTGCAGCAACCTGAATCTGCAACACAGCCTGACCCCTGTGTGACCTACTTACCCTTCTAACTGCTTACAGGTGGCCTCAGCTATTTGATTGACAGGTCCTGTACTCAGTTGGAAAGTTTGCAAAGTAAAAAATTCCCACTGTCAGTCTCGAACCCAGGACCTAGGTAACATTAGTCTGTTTGACCTACCACTAAGCCATGCCTGCTTTGGAAGAACACACTGCTAAAATAAATATAACATGTAATAGTAGGAATCAGTATAAAGGTAATATAGGAGATGTACTATCCAAAGCATGTCAGGTAGAGTTTTAATGGCCAAATTACTGGATTCCCATACTAGTTCAGTGTGAACAGAAACAGCCCTGCTACCTGTTAGCTTGTACATAATAATGTAAGGTAATGAACATATGTGAAGGTATGTATATCTACACATACATATATATAAATATATATGAATACATATGAAATATAGTTGTAGGTCTCAGTAGCCATACACACTCACTACAGGAAACAGTGAAGATATATGCAGCAACCAGAATCTGCAACACAGCCTGGCTCCTGTGAGACCTACTAAGCCCTTTAACTGCTTAAAGGTGCCTCCAGCACTGTGACTGATAGGCCCTATACTCAACTCAAAAGCAGAATATGAGCATACTAGTAGGCCCTACCACAAGACCATTGTAACACTAGTCTGTATGACCTACCACTAAGACATGACTCTCATACAGGAATATAGTGCTAAATACGTGGAACATGTAATAGTAGGAATGAAGATAAAGGCAATATAGTATGTCTACTACCCAAAGCATGTCAGGCAGACTTTTATAGTCACAATTACTGGGTTCCCATACTAGTGTAGTGTTAACAGAAACAGCCCTGCTAATTGTTAGCTTGTACCCAATAATGTCAGCTAATGTACATATATGAAAGTATGTATATGTACACAGATATATATATATTTATATAGCAATACATATGACATATAGTTGTAGGTGTCAGTATGCATACACACTCACTACAGGGAACAGGCAAGATAAATGCAGCAACCAGAATCTACAACACAGCATGAAGCATGGGAGATGTACTAACCTTCACACTCACAGAACACTGTCAACAGCATACCAGCATGGTCCACGCCCTAAAATCTGAAAGGGCAACGCCTATCTCACATACCCTTTTATAGCAGTGTCCTGAAATCACAGTGAGACATGCAATCAGTACACACCCAGCTGCTTGCAATTAGCAAATGCTGCCTTACAATTGGTGCAGAGGCCATCACATGGACCTATGCAGATACCTACAAAAGCTTTGAGTTCCCACACTACACTCACGCAATACATTAATTGCACAAACACTACGGATAAAGAGAGAGAGAGAGAGAGACAGAGAAAACAACCAAACAACAAAAAAAGAAAACAAATATTAGGACTGCCAGCAGCAAAATCAGCAGCAAGGAGCAAGCAGCAAGCAGCACCACTGGCACAGCAACAGCTGCCACAAACACAGGTAATGCAAAGTAGCAGGTTAATCCTGTGTATACTGTGACACCTCCAAATGTATCATAGTTCACTATCTATAGGTATGTCCATGAGATAGGTTGTGTGTAGATAGTCATGAAATATAAACATATGTAATATTGTTGTACATGTGGGCCATAACTAACACTTCCATAGCTTAGAACACAAGGCCAGTTGTGCATATGATGCAGTAGTTCCCAGGGTCAGTAGAGGTTCCTCCTCATTGGTGTGGGACCACTGTGTATGTATGGCACTGTTCAGCTACATATCCTGTAGTATGGCCAGGGATTAATATCAGTCTGTCATGTGGTGCTATGTCCTCCAGGGGTGAATGTAGCACACATCCAGGGATACCATTTCGTAACAGTGATGATATGTGTTCTGCAATGATGAGGGTGGCTCTCACCTGGACATGTGAGAGGATAGGGAGGTTACAGTCATCTGGGATAACTAATAACACGTGTGTAGGACAATAGGGGGGGGTACCTGCACCTAAACTGTCTGCAACAATGTTGCCAATATCTGTGCATTTGGTGAATGTGAAGCATCTTAACACTGCAGACAACAGATGCCTTCCTGCCATGTGAATCTGCCCTGTGCTGCAGTAGCCTCCTACTATTGTTATACAATATGCCTGTATCTGTAGTCCACTGGACAGGATTAATAAGTGGTGTGCAGTTGTTCTGGGTTAGATAACTGTGTGCACAGTACATGCAGTATGTGGGATGTCTGTGGTAAGCATATGCAAAGGTGCTGGCGGTGTGTGTTGTGGCTTCCACTGGCCCAGTGGGCTGCATGGATAGCATCACTGTCATAACTACTGAATAACTGTGTAATTACATGCATACATAGCAAGGTAGTGTACTGTGCTTGTGGTGTTGTTCGGATATGTATATCCAGGCTGAGTAATGTGTGTCCACATCACAGGGTTGGATGGCAGCACACATCCAGTATGTATGGATGAACACCCAGAATGTGTCAGACGTGTCACCTGTGCAGACGTATCTGCCCATTACCTGTGCATCCCCCACAACACACACACACATGCAACATATGGCAGAAGTACTATAGCAGTACACACATGTTCATAGGTTCATACTAGGCTATCTGCCCGAGGGCATTTACAAGCCCAGCCCATCGTTTTGTGGCTTACGCCACCCCTTTAGTATGGGGAACCATACCCATTAATTTGCTGTGCCTCTGTCGAGCAGTGACACTGAGGTAATCCCTGGGGTATATCTGCGATCTCCCATCCATTGGTCAAGATTTCTCTTGAACAAGGCCAGCGAGGTGCTTTGCCTCACATATACCGTGATTTTGTTCCACAGCATAGGGAGTCTTTGGGTGATGAATCTATCCCTCCAGCATGTCCTATTAATAGCCGTGTCGAGGTTTAAGTCTCCCGACCTTGTGGCTCTGATGGAGCTAGATATTTTGAGGTGAAGCATATTCATCAAATCTGGGTTTGACATGGCCTTGTATGTTAGGCAAAGGTCACCTCTGAGCAAGCGGTGGCGACTGAATAGAACATACATGGACATGCTGGAGGGCAAATCCTAACCGAGAGGCTCCCTTCACTCTGTAATGAGCTCGAACAGTTGAGAATGAACAGTTCATAGGTTCATACTAGGCTATTTGCCCTAGGGCATTGGTAAGCCTAGTAGAATGTGTTTGTCTTTGCCACCCAATCACAAGTTATGCTGCTATGCCCTTGTCCGACTTTAGTATACTGTGCCTCTGTCTAACAGCGACATAGAAGTGATACCTGGGGTACAACTATGATCTCCATCCACTCAGCCAGATTCCTATGGAAGAGAGTCAATGAGGGACTCTGCCTAACCAGTAGTGTGAGCTCATTACAGAGTGAAGGGAGCCTCTCGGTTAGGAATATGCCCCTCCAGCATGTCCATGTATGTCAGTGCTGAGGTCCAGCTCTTCTGAGCATGTGGCTGTATGGGACTCTGATTGCCTGAGGTGCATCACGTTCATTACTGCTAGGTAGGACATGGCTGTATATGGCACGCACAGATTGCCTCTGAACAGGCAGTATGCCACTGAGTCCAGCTGGATTCACTTTACCTGGGCAGAATATGACATCTGTGTGAGCCATTGCATCCCCTTGATGATGTACTGTTGTCCTGTACCAGTTGCTGTAGGTGTCTGGTTAGGTACATCCCAAAAGGTGCATTGTATGCAATTATAGGCCTGATGATGGATGAGTACAGAGGCACAATGACCTCCCCTGCCATACATGTGAATCAGTCATGATTAGCTGGGCTATATAACATGTCTGTCAATCCACGTTGGCCATGTAGTAGACAAATGACAGACCGTTACCATGTTTCTTCCTCAGGTCCCCAACTACGTCTTCTGTACTCAATGGCCTAACACCTATGTTGTACTGTGCCACCAATGTGGAGGCGTGGGAATCTGCATTGAATACTGATACTCCCCCTCCCTTGTTCAAGTGTTGGGGCCGACAAGAATGGTAACAGCTATAACGTGGTAGTACTGGTGTGCTCCTGTGAAACCTGAAACAGGTTCATGTTACTGCACAGATATCGATGTCCAGAATGCTAGGTAGGGTTTTGGGTGCGTGCATCCTTGGGTCTTGAGTAGCATCACTCTTATTTCCTCATCCTTTGTGATACAGATGGATGTGGGTTTGCCTTATGAGCCTTGCCTAATACAGGCACTATGGGTGTAGCAGGAGGCTCTGCCAAATGTCAATAGGACTGTGGTGACAGGTGCAAGCTGTCCCTAGCAAAGCATACCACCCCAAGATGGCAGGCATTGGCACACCTGTGAATGACACCAGTATGTCAGTCAATTGTTGGAAGGGATCATCGCGCCTTGATATTGTGGCATCGTTCTAGGTGAGGGTAGGATGCTACTAAAGGTCAGGGTCAAACTGTCTCGGGCTACGTGCTCAGAGAGCTCTGTAATGTCTCATGTCATGTAGTCCAGGGAGGAATGTGTCAGGCCATTCACAGCAGCATGGACATTGACTGAGTCATACCTGTACCTGCCTTGGGGTTACCTGAGTGTTTGTGTTATGTGGCAGGTCATAGTGCCTGACAGGCTGCACACCGTGACCCTCACCTCGTTAAGCCTGGTGAACGTGATGTTAGTGTGCCTGATGATAGAGACACCTAGTACAGGTGTATGAGGTGTGTTGTTAACTGTTAATGGCTGTGAGTGTTCAGCACATTGGCTTTGTGTGATATGTGTTGCACATGTTCGTTTATGTGGTAGTGGTTGCCTGGATGTCTGCTTAGGAGGTCTCTGCTGCATAGGCAGAGCTGTGGTCTGAGCCTACAAGTATGATCATGTGTGATCATGTGTTATGTCTGCTGTTGTGGTAGGTCTACGTGAGACTGGAAGTGTTGAGAGTGATCCCCTTTGCCACGTGACTGGTTATGGCGGTATTGAGTAGACAGAGCCTAGCCTCCAGTCTGGTATATGGTTGCATCACTCACATGAGTTTGAATTTGTTGTTAGGAAGAGGGGGTTGTCTGTGTACATACAACTGTTCTAACATTGTCTCTGGAGTACCACACTCACCAGCTGGACTGGGGAGGGAACTGACAACTGACCTCTGGACATGCTAGAATACTATTGTGAACTCTGTAATCACTAATGATTGAAAACAAGGTCCAGTGGGGAGTGAGGGTGTACTGACATTACCTACAACTGCTGACTGATATAAAAGTGTCAGTGAGCAAATGCCAGGTAACCTAAGTGCAATGTGTCACAATGAAGTAAATGCAACAATGACAAGCAGTCACTTGCTGTCATGTGTAACATGGAAGTACGTACAGTAAGCAATGCAGATAACAGTAGTGAGTCACAGATGTGTTGAGAAGATGTGTACTATGTGGAAGTAGCATACCAGTGAAATAACAAGCTAACAGATAACAAGCATATAAACAAAGGTAGATCCAGGAGGCCTGGATGTAGTGTTTGCTACAACAAACAAGGTGTAGCAATGTCAGTAAGATACAGCTCAGATATGCAGGCACTATAAACCTGAAACCAGATGTCCCCAGCTATGAATGGCAGAGTACAGTCTATTGTCACACATGAGTGCAGACCACAAACCTCGTTAATGTTAAATAACTGGCCTGAAGGCCAACTGCCCATACCAGAAGTAATACACTTGTACACTGGGCCCACAATCAGCAGTTCCCAACTTCAATGGATGAAAGATATGTGTCCTGCCACCACAGTGCTTGCCACCAACCGCCCTAATGTAAAACAACCGGTCTGAAGGCCAAGTACTTAGTACAAATGACATAGAATGATAGCTACACTGTAATCAGGTTTTAACCAATCAGTAATAAGTAGAAGTTAACACTCCCTGTATAGAATGTGTACCATGTATTGTTGAGATACTATGCTGATAACCTGTTTGTGTACCTTTCCAGATAGACATGGCACCTAAAAGGAATCCTGCCTACTCTGCTGCAGAGGATGATGTGATCCACCAGAGCCTGGTGCGTGACTATGCCATCCTGTTCTCACGCACCACCCAGAATCAGCAGGAGAGGTCTGCACTGTGGCTTAACCTTGTTAGCAGGATAAATGATGTTGGCATGCATGATAGGACATATTTTTATTTTTATTTTATTTTACATTTGGTGACCGGGCTAGTCTAGCTGGACAAATATCCGTTTTCAGTAGAGGCCCGGGGAGAAAAGCTCCAATTACAAGAATTACAAGAATTAAAACAATAATTAACAATAAAACATAATAAGCAACATAAAATAAGTACAAAGTTGTACATTTGTATGAATTTAACAATAATAAAGCCAAAAAAGCAGAACCATAATCTTTCAGAGAAATAGTTGTTTAACAGTCATGGACTAAGGAACACATACAGTTAGATACTAAACAACATTCAATATGTGCTAGAGAGAAAGAGAAAAAAAAGATGTTAGAGACAATCTAAAGATAAGTCTGTCTACAATAAAAATTAGTTTTATAGTGGGAAAGTTAGGAGTAAATGAAAGGGGGAAGTTGTGAGTAAAGCAGAAGTAATTTCAGTCAGGATTAGTACAAGGACATAGCCATTGAGTTTTAAGATGTTCTTTGATATGTTTCTTGAAAAGGGATGTAGAGTCTAGGTTTGCTATTTCCTGAGGTAGTTGATTCCAGATTTCCCCGACAGCATTTGAAAATAATGAGTCTCCAGCTTTATTCTTTGATTTGGTTAAGGCTACAAGGAGTTTATTAGCCGACCGTAGTGTGGCTAGGTTTTTATAAGGTGAAATCAGTTTTGTAAGGCTAGGGTAGCGTCTGGGAAAAAGAGGGTCTTATGAATGATTATTAATTGTTGATAGAGTATGTGGTTGTCGAGTTCTAACCAATCTAGTTGCTTGAGGTTAATACAGTGGTGGGTTCTAAAAGGGGTAGTAGTAATGAGTCTAGTAATACTATTGTAGCAGGTAGAAAGTTTGGTGATGTTGTTTTTAGACAGGTTTGTATATATAGCAGAGGCATAGAAAAGGGTGGAGATCAGGTGGCTCTGGGCCACAGTTTTCTAGCAGAAGGGGTAAGAAAGGGTTTAATTCTGTAGAGAGTACCGATTTTTTTATTAACTGATTTAATGGTGTTGTTAATGTGGTCATCAAAATTAAGATGATTGTCAATTGTTACACCTAATAGGCGAGTGGACATATCTGGACTAATACAGGTAGCATTGTTAGAGGAGATAGTGAAGAAAGTTGTCGGTGATTTGTGTGTAGGGTAAAGAGAAGAAGTTTTGTTTTTTTGGGATTAAGAAGGAGGGAGAGTTCCATAAACCACTTTTCAACATTATGGAAGACTGTTTGGGTGAGGGACTGGAGGAGGAAACATTATTGGCAGCACAAATAAGAGTTGAGTCATCAGCATATTGAATGCAGATGGCTTGGGGTATATTCAAGTGAAGGTCATTGATAAATAATGAGAAAAGAAGGGGACCTAGGATTGATCCTTGTGGAACCCCAATCTTTACTGGGAGTAAGGAGGATAGGTTGTTGTCCCAAAGCACTGCTTGTTGCCTATGTTGGAGGTAACTCCTGAACCATTGGAGAGTATGTGAGCCAAGTGAATAGAGATTTAGTTTGTCAAGAAGTATATTATGGTTAACCATGTCAAAGGCCTTTGACAGGTCTAGAAATAAAGCTGATGAGAAAAGATTGTTGTTTCTATTATTATTTATGGCATCAGAGAAGGAAAGGAGGGCAGTTGTAGTACTGTGGGAAGGTCTAAAACCATGTTGACTATTGGCTAGAAGTTTGTTTTGTAGAAGGTGGTTAAGAATTTGTTTATGTATGCATCTTTCCATAATCTTTGCTAATGGGGATAGTAAGGCAATAGGGTGAAAGTTTGTGAGCTCGATAGAGGAGCCACCTTTATGCAGAGGTATTATGTGAGATATTTTCCATAGGGTGGGTATTTTTCCTTCAGAGATAGTCCTATTGATAAGAATGGATATGGGGTAGTCAATAGCTTTGCAGCAATTTGTAGGTATTCTGATGGGAGTTGATCAGCTGATGGGGTGCAAGGTTTAAGTTTCTTGATAAGCTTATAAATAAGTGATGTAGGCACTGGTTGTATGTTAAAGACATTGGATGAAGTGTTAGAGGTTTTAGGTAAGGAGGTAGTAGAAGAGGGTAATGAATTAGCTAGGGTTTGAATGGTTTCTATAAAGTACTTGTTAAAGGCATCTGGGATCAGAGTGGAGTTATTGAGATTAAAGCCTGAAGGGATAGGAGTAGTTGAATGTCCTGGTTTAAGAAGTTTGTTAATACCTGACCAGAATTTTTGAGAGGAATGCTGGCTAGTTTGTTGAATGTGAAGGTAGTAATTCTTTTTATCTGCAAGAGTATCTTTCTTAGTGGCATTTCTTAATTGTTTAAAGAGTAGGTGATCAGATGAACATTTGGTAGTTCTCCATTTAGCCCATATTTTATTTCTAAGGAGCATTTTTTGTTTAGTTTGTTTAGTAAGCCATGGGGCTGATTTGGTCCTTATCCTAGTAGAGTGAATAGGAGCATGATAGTCAAGGATTTGTAGAAAGTTGGTATTAAAGTAGGCCACTGCTTCGTTTAGTTCAAGGGTAGTCATTGGAGACCAGTCACATGCTTTCAATTCTGCTAGAAACTTATCTGCGTTAAAGAATTTGTTTGAGCGAGACACCTTAAGTTTATGGGTAGTTGGGTTATGCGACTTTTGTCTAATAACAAATGTGAGCATATGGTCACTAATATTATCGGGAAGAGTTCCTGGAGAGTACTTGTTTAGGTGGTTATTAGTAAGGATCCAGTCAAGAGTTGTTTCTTTATTTGTGGGTTTATGGATTCTAGTTGGAGTATTAATTAATTGAGAGAAGCCATAAAGTTTTATATGGCTGGTGGGGTGTTGGGATGAACAGGTCATCCAGTCAATGTTGAAATCACCAAGTATTATGGTTTCCTGAGGTAGTTGGCTAGAAAGTGAACTAAGTAAGTTTTCTAGGATATGAGTGTTATTTCCAGGCGGAAGGTACATACAAATGAGATAAATTGATTTGTTATTGTTGATGCTTAGTTTGATAGCTAATATTTCGGCTTTGGAGTCAAGTGATGGAAGTTCATTGTAGAGAGTGATTTGGAGATTAGATTTATAGAGAATAGCTATACCTCCACCTTTCTTATTTATGCGGTCGCGTCTAAGTATATTATAGCCAGGAGGGGTGATTTCCTGATCTTGAGTAGAGGGTTTTAGCCATGTTTCAGTAAGACATAGTATGTCGAATGCATGTAAGTCAAGAAGAGAGTGTAGGTGATGAATTTTATTATTTAAACTTCTTATATTGAGTTGTGCTATTAGTAGGGAGTTAGGTGTTTTGGTACATGATGATATTATAGGTGATGTAATATTGTTAAGATTAAAATTGTTATTAGTGTAGGGACCAGGATTAGGATGAATATCTCCATGAAGGAGGAGGTTTTGCTGGGAATTCACAAGGAATTTCAGGGATTTTGGTGAGTTGTAAGAGTTCTTTTTGTTTAAGTAGAAAGATATACGAGTTGTTCTATGGTATTTTGGGAGTAGAAAGTTAGAGTAACAGGTTATGTTACTATGAGTCAAGATATTGAAAAATGCAGTTGGTAAAGTTTGTGGGAGGTGAAGGTGTTGTTCATGTAAAGTGATATTTTCAAAGAAGGTATAATAATATGGTATGGATAGGGAGGCTATAGTAATGGTAAAAAATAGGGTATATGTGGAATAAGCTTTGAGTATTGGAGACATGATAGAGAGTAAGTGTCAGGTATATACTGCTTGTAAGAGAATGTGAGCTCAAGACTAAGTAGAGAAGAGCTTGGTTACAGAGAAGGGTAAAGGAGCAACGAAGAAGAGCAAGGGGGAAAAAAGTAGTTAGGTAGAGGTTATAGTTAACATTTAGGTACTATAGAGTAGGAGTATGAAGTGTGGTAAGGTCTGGGACAAGGAGAGAGTTACAATAGTGGAGAATGAGGTGGAGATTATTAGTTATAAGGAATGGGAGGCAGTGGTGGAGATAATGTTTGATGGGGGTTGGCTGAGAGAAATAGGGGAGTGTCTAGTGAAGTATAAGGGTAGGACCCCTGGGGGTGGGTGGGAATTGGGGGTAGGGAGCGGAGCGGGGCCAGAGCAAGTAGAGACAGAGAGAGCGGAGACAATCAGTAAGCAGCAGGATGTAGGGAGGAGTAGCAGAGCAGGCAGTTCGCAGCTAAGGAGAGCAGAATGGGGAGTAGAGCAGAAGGAGAGTAGAACTATAAAGCAGTAGACTATTATAGTAGTTAGGAGAAGAGGAGGTAGAACCTAGATAATGGGAGGAAGGTAGAAGTTAGGAGAAGTCAGGCTCCTAGGGAAAGGATGTAAAGGTAGCAGGAGGAGAGAGATGTTCAAAGAGCAGATACTTTGAGGGGAATAAGAAAGAGAGGTAGGGCACAGGCCTATTGTATACCGCCACCTAGTGGGCAGCGTTAGTAATAACAGCAGGTATCCAGGGTAAAGACACCATAGGTGAAAGGATATGGAAGGTAGCAAGGGGTATATCCTTCCAGAGGCTAAAGACAGGGAAGGATGGACTGGCTGCAAGCTTTCCTGATCCAGAGGCTACTAGTTTCTTAACATGTACTTACAGTTTAAATTATACAGATTGGCCTTCAGAACGGGTCAAGTGTAACAACCAGAGGCTACTAGTTTCATAACATATAATTACAGTTTAAATTATGCACATTGGCCTTCAGAACGGGTCAAGTGTAACAACATACTTTGTAACTGTAGTACAAGCAGGTGGAAGCACAGGGCAGGAGAAAATAAAGGACGGTCCACTCAGGTAATGCTTGAGGTAGTTCAAGGTTCTTGGTGCAGTCAGGACACTCAATATAAGGTTGAAAAATAGTTCGTTTGTAACTGTAGTACAAGCAGGTGGAAGCACAGGGCAGAAGAAAATAAAGGACGGTCCACTCAGGTAATGCTTGAGGTAGTTCAAGGTTCTTGGTGCAGTCAGGACACTCAATATAAGGTTGAAAAATAGTTAGTTTGTAACTGTAGTACAAGCAGGTGGAAGCACAGGGCAGGAGAAAATAAAGGACGGTCCACTCAGGTAATGCTTGAGGTAGTTCAAGGTTCTTGGTGCAGTCAGGACACTCAATATAAGGTTGAAAAATAGTTAGTTTGTAACTGTAGTACAAGCAGGTGGAAGCACAGGGCAGGAGCAAATAAAGGACGGTCCGCTCAGGTAATGCTTGAGGTAGTTCAAGGTTCTTGGTGCAGTCAGGACACTCAATATAAGGTTGAAAAATAGTTAGTTTGTAACTGTAGTACAAGCAGGTGGAAGCACAGGGCAGGAGAAAATAAAGGACGGTCCACTCAGGTAATGCTTGAGGTAGTTCAAGGTTCTTGGTGCAGTCAGGACACTCAATATAAGGTTGAAAAATAGTTAGAGTTAGTTAGCTTTGTAGTGTAGTAGCCTATCCCAAGGTTCAGGGCCCGCAGCAGCCAGGTAGAATAGGGGAATGGTATGAGCAGGTGAGACATCACTGCAGTGATTTGATAAGAAATGTCCGCCAGCGTGCTGCAGATATCCGCAGGCAACAGGTTACCACAGGTGGGGGGGTGGCCACACATCCCCCCCTCACCAGACAGGAGGGGCTACTGCTAAGTGTTGTGGAACCAGCCCCAGAACAACAGCAACAACCATGCATCCTGATGGAGGTTGGGTCCACACAGCAGCAAGACAGCGAGCGTGCAGGTAAGATGCCATATTCATTTATTGTTATTACTTTTACATTTGTTGACCCAGATAGTCTAGCTGGATATAACTTCATTTTCAGTAGAGGCCTGTGGAGAAAAGCTCCACACATAACGTAATAAAGGCAGACAGACAAATTGTCAATACAGACAGCCAACATAATAGAATTGTACACCAGCCTGTTAATCAAATCAACATACATGTAAGGAAGTCAAACAGTTTAGAGTCATACACAATGTACCGTTGGTTTCAAAGCAATCCTACCTAAAGCATAATGGTTATGCAATAAGGCAAAAGCCATATACATAATAGTTAGGGCTCAGAAGGGTAGAGAAGTAGAAGGAGTATGACAGATACAATGATATGGAAGAGGCAGGAGTCAAGAAGGGAAGTGAGGAAAAGTCATCATGATATATATACAGACATGATGTGCAGCTGATGTGTATAAGGGAACTGGTGTACTACTGTACTGTATCATGTGCAAAACAAATGGCACACATGTGCCCACTGACATTACTCTCTTCACACTTCCAGGTCCCTCCCATGTAGCAATGAGGCAGGCCATACATGCTGGTGAGTCTTTTTAAAATTATCTGTAAAACAATTTATAAAACTAGGAAGAGTAGTGTAACTCTGTAGTAGACATGCTGGTGACTGTGTTCACAATAACTGTAATTGACAGGTAGTAAATTGAGTAGTGTAACACGGTACTGATGTGTGTGTTTACTGTGGGGTGTGCATGTGTGCAAGTGTGCCTGTGCCCAAGTGTGCATGTGTGTTAGTGTCCATGAGTGCATGTGTCCATTTCTGAATGTGTGCATTAGTATTGAAGTGCATCTCTTTCAAATATGTATTGAGACTGTAATCTGTGTTCCATGTTTTCCTCCCGTAGGTTCTGGTGCTGCTCTGGTGACCTGCAGCAGGGAACCTGAATCTTGTGCCCCAGGTACTGATGATGATGAAATGTCTATAACGGTGCAGGAAGGTGTGTCTGGGTCCGCCATTGGTCAGCCAATTGACAGTACACAGCTTTCAACCCCGTCAATGCGCACAGTCATCCTGCCGTTACATCCTTTGTCACCATTGTCCCTAGGTGATGGACAGTCAGCAGTGGGCATAGATCAGGGTAATGTGGTACCTGTGGTACATGCATCCTCACAAGGCAGCCATGTGCAGAGGCCTCCAATGGTACCACGCAGACAGTCGCCCATGGGTTCTCGTGGGGGCATCCGTGGCGCGACTGCCTCTGGCCGACATGCCCAAGGAGGTATGTCAACCTCCACTATGTTTAGAACTGTCATGCAGGCACAGGCACGTATGGAAAGGTACGCCAGACAGGGTCTGAGGGAGCTGAGAGCATGTCGCATAGCCATGACAGACGGCATGCATGATGTTGCGAATGCTATCCGTAACTTCACAGATGTCGTTGACAGACGTTGTGGGGGCATACAACAGCTGCTCCACAACCAGATGTCCATGGGCCAGGGCGATGGTGTGCGTTGCGGCGTCGGCGTGGCGTATGCCAGCAAGAGCACCAGCTGGCAGTGGCCGCGGACGACTACGGGCCCACTCGCGCGCCTCAAGTGCCAGCACCAGCCCCAGCAATGCTGGGTCTATGCTGTCATCCAGACGCCCCAGGAGACCACGTGCACGTGGCTCTGGACAGTCCCAACAGGGAACTGTGACCAGTCAACACACCCCTGCTTCCGATGACAGTACCCAGTCTGGGTTAGTACCGGATACGGCCAGTAGCACCCCTGCCAGGCACAGGTACCGTGTCCGTGCCCACAGACACTGATCTGGATGACCTGACAGGTGCAGTCTGTGGCTGTCCACAAAACCCTGTACATGGCAGCCATTATGTGGGACTGTGTGCGTGCTTGCACACATGCAGAAACCTAACACCTAGGGCAAACACATACACACACACACTGCACCAACAACGGTCCACCCTGTACTGCTGCCCCTCACAAACACACATACACACACATGTCAATTGGTGTTACCAGTGGCTGGCTTGGGCATACCTAACCCACACCCTGTGCATATGATGACACTGTGCCACCTCCTGCATACTACAACATTGGTGCAGGTAAAGGTAAACACGTTGCTGATGCACAGGGTGACTACATAGATGTGTATAAGTAGTAACATGTTGATAACTGTTGTGTGTTGCAGTATAAATGTGTGTATATCCCATCAGTCCTGCTGCAGTAACTGTATGAATGTCCTCAATTGTTATCTGCACCCATACTACTTAACAAAGTGTACCAGCTGCACACCATCACATGCTAACATTGACTATGGCAATGCATCTTGTGCTGTTATGTAGATTCAGCTACATGTATCTGTTCTGTCACACATGCATTTATACACACCCTGCTACCCACACACATGCACACGCTCACCTGCCATTCCCATTATTTATCACCCTACATGAGTAGCTGTTGATACATGACAGGTACACATTTCAGAAGTGCACTATGTTGTTTACTACTGGCATCCCCTTCTCTACCTGTACTCACAGGGTGCAGGCAACCTCATCAGTTGGAAGATGTAATGTGCATCAGGTACTGTAGTACCCTGATTGCCACAGCAAACATGTTTCCCATACGGAAATGCACACACAGACACATCCCACATCCACACACTTGCCACATTCAGGCTTCAGAACACTATCTAGGTATACTGGTACATGTGCGTGTTACAGTAGCATGTAACACTATACTGAGTACTGGCAGTTAGTTGTCTGTTGTCATGTTGTCTGTATAGAATAAAAGAATTGTTTTATTATCCTACTCCGTTTTGTGGACATTACTTGAAGAAGTGTTACCTTACATGTGTTATCAGTACCACCACCTTCTGTTTTGTAGTTTTGTTTGTATAGGGTGCTATCAACATCACTGCTTGTTAAGGGTAATGACCACCCTGCAGTGCATAGCCCCATGTGGCAAAAGCCACATCCCACCCCATCATTGTGCACACACACTAACCCCACCAACAGTAAAACACATACTTTCCATTTGCAAGATTCAAACCCATACCTAACTGTGCAATGACAGTAGAAACAGACACATTAGCAGAGTGTGCTATTTGCAGTAGTTGGAGAAATCTTTACTAATGCTGTACTTAGAGGGTGCTGACATCATCTGTGTGTAGGAGGAGGGATGTGCACCCTGTAGTGTGTTCTCCCAGTTGGCAAAAGGCAGTTAACCCTCCCAGCATAGTGCACACACATAAACCACACTCATACATTCCCTTTGCAGGATTCAAACCCCACATAACTACGTTATGACACTGAAGAAAGACACATTAGCAGAGCGCTATGCCAATTACTGGAGGACTTTACTACAGGTGATATAGTTATACAGTCCTGACATCATCACTGTTTCAAAAGGGGAACTGCATCCTGTACGATACTGTCACGGTTGCTAATAGGGACATTTCCCACACACACACATCGATGTGTTGGAGGTTTGCATATGTGGGGATCCAGAACACCAGTGTGATTAGTATATGGTTTGATTGCAACAATGAGGATATACTCCCAGTGGTGAGCAGTTTGTACTCATGTTTGTAAAGATCAGCTCTAGTATATCTGCCCCTCTTGTGGGAAGGTTGGTTACCTGTTCCATAGCCAAAGAATGTCTGATCAATGGGAACCTTAGAGCTTGGGTATTGTGGCTTGTGTAATGTTCACAGTCTATGTTTGGGTAGCTGGCATCACCCAGTATGATGGTGTTTGCAGAGTAATCTAAACTCTCCTGTGTCAGCATGAAGGCTGTGTGGGAGACCTGAGTTTGAGAGGGTGCTGTAAGAGCTCCTCTGTGTCTCTTTCCATGTGGTCCAGGGAGGCGTCCCAACAGGTAGCTGACTGTGACCCTCCCTTGCTCTGTCTGGAGGCGGCACGTCTGTCAACAGCTCATGTCAAGCAAGTGCACACCCCTCATAAATGATGTGGAAACCTTCAAAGGCCCAAGGCCTGTTGAAAATATGGACCAGACTGCAGATACCTGTATAGAGGCATTCTGTGGACACATTCAGGAATGCATGGATCATGAAGCCACATATGAAAGCATGACCCAATTCTCCAAAGGCAGATGTCCTGGGCGGACACCAGCCATAAACACACTATACAATAGAAGGATGGCGCCACTACATGATACAACAACCTCCCAAAATGTGAAGGCACCACTGATGAGTATTGGAAGACAACTACAGGCACCCATATGATTGTCTAAGGCCATCTTTGAGAGAGGATTCCACAAGCCACTGAGGATAATCACAAGGCTGCCTGTAGTTATGTTAGTAACCTGGGTGGTACTACCCAGATATGCTCAGAGGTAATCCAAGATGTCACACAAAATATAAAACACACAGACATTGCCATCATCCTAGTGGACAGGTTCAATGCTACCTTCTCTCCCCACCACACCAAAAGGGAACATATGTCTCACATCACAGTGCTTCCCCCCGACATCACAGATGCTCAGGTAAGAGATGCCCTTCCCAAAGCAATAAACACTGCATCAATGGGACCAGACAGTGTCCCAGGCTGTGTCCTACATGAACCACAAGAAGAGCTACACCCAGACATAACACCACTGTTCAATCCCAGCCTTAATACATGATATGTGGCCAGAGTGGCATACAGCAACAGTGGTCCCTCAACATGCAGGTGGTGCCGTCACGGATCCTGGACACTACTCGCCCCATATGTCTGACTAGCTTTGTCTGCAAAGCTATGGCAAGGATCATCATGAACCTCACATATCTAGATATTGTGGACCTACAGACATGTCACCATACACAGTTTGGCTTTGTCAATGGCAAATCCTGCCTATCAAACCTGTTTGCTTTGTTTGAAACAGTCACCAAGGCCACTGTCAAGGGGTAGGAGGTCCACACAGCCTACCTGGACCTTGCATAAGCCTTGGATACAATACCCCACTTGTGCATTCTAGGAAGCTCACCAGTGTACATATTAACCCCTATGTCACTATGGGTATTGCACAGTGGCTCAAGGGCAGAACACACATGGTAGAATTGCTGGAGCCACGTCAGCCTCCAACCTAGTACAAGTGGTGTCCCACAAGGCAAAGCCCTAGGGGCTGTCATGTTCATTATGTATTTGTCATAGGTACAGGCCAACATGGAAGTACTGTGGCTCAGCAAGTCACAGGTGACTGCAGACTGAACACCATAATCAACTCAACAGCTAACACACGCATCCTCCAAAAGGGACTCTTGCAAACACACGACTTGTGCCACAGCCACGGCCTCAACGTGAATGACAGAAAGAGTATAGTCATCCCCTTTGTCAAACACTAAATGACCACAATGTACCACATATGTGTTAATCCAGTAAGTGCAGACCAAGGAATTATGGACCTTAAGTGCATGGTTGATAGCATTCTACCATTTGACAACAACATGGACAAAGTGGTTAGGTAAGCATGTGATATGGGCCACATCATCATGGGATCCACATGTAGGCCAGGGGAGGACATTGTGCCCCTCTACTCATCCCTCATCATGCCCATAATTGACTATGATGAACCTGTCGGCATGCACCTTACCAGACACCTGCAGCAACTGGGGCTACCACATATGTACCTCGACAAGGGGATTAAAGTGCTCAAACAGATGCCACATACTGACTGGTTAAAGTAGCAGCAGCTGTACTCGGTGACATACTGCCTCTTCATAGGCAATCTGTGCCTGACATAGAAGGCCAGGTCATACCCTCACGTAATGGCCATGCTGCATCTCAGAATATCCAGATCCCACCAGGATACACGCTGGAAATACTTGAACTTCAGGAGTGATATACATAGGACATGGTGGAGGGGCACATTCACAACTCAGAGGCACCCTTCATTCCTGATTATTATCCCAATAGAGGTTAGGTGGACTGACTCAGTGACTATCTTCAAGAGCGATATTAATGACTGGATGTGACATTGTAGGGTTACCCTGGGTATCACTTATGTGTCACTGTGAGAAAGAGGCACAGTATACTAACCTTGGAAAAGGGCATAGCAAGACAGATTCACAATGCATGTTGAAAGGCACGCACATTCTGGCTAGGTGGATACATGCCCTGGGCAGATATCCCTACGAACCTATAGACCTATGTCTCTTTTTCACCATTGGCCTTATGTGCTGTCAATCACCAATGTAATCTCAATACTCGGTAGCATGTGCAAAGGTCAGTTGTCAGTCACCTCTATGGTACAGTTGTGGAATATGTGTGTCATGTAGTAATGTCACAGCTGCCACATGTACACAGTCAACCCTATCCCCTACCCATTGATGTACATCACATGTATGAGATGGAAACACATGGCCAAACTGTAACAACAACATACAAGTCAGTCAGATGCATGGACACATATGACTCAGTCATTGTCCATGCCACCACAGCTGATGTGGGATGTCGCTCACTGGGATACGTGATAGGGAACATGGAAGGGATCACTGAGCAAGTGACACAGGCTGGTAGACCCTGACCTTGGTTGGCATCAGACCCTCACCAGGGATTCCGACAAATTACTGAATGCTAATGAATAAGTGTATCTACAACACCCTAGCTGAATGGTTCTTAGCATGCAGTCACTGCATTGCTATGGAATACTGTCTTACCACTCCCACAACAGGTGAGAACATGCAGCTCCTGTACATTAACAACATGTAGACTTTATGCCCCAGACCAGGTGTGCATCCCTCACTACTAGGCTGATAGCATCTACATCTCACACTGTATATACACATCCCACATGCAGCATCTGCACAGAAGACCACGGTCATAATGTTACCCTGTGCAAATACCATGTATTCACATGTGGCAGGCATCACACATGGTAACTATTGAAAGTCTCAGGTACATATGTGTATTTGGCACACACATACATCATGTGTTCATTGCCATAACCGGTGTAATCAATGTCATGCATTATTGTGAGGGACAACCCACACACATGGGCATTCTGTGTGTGCACAACACACATGGCATGTCTGTAATCAAAAGCCATACATAATTGTGATATCGTTTAGAAATGGGTATGTGCATCCTGTAGTGTGTTTTCCCAGTTGCCAAAAGGGATATATCAATCATACACACTTACCCCCCTTCACACACACTTGCCACCTGCTGGATTCAAACCCCTACCTAACTATGTTAAGACACTACAGACGGACGCATTAGCACAGCGCACTATTCACATTACTGGGGGATTTCTTTTCCCCTGATATACTTATAGGGTGCTGACATCATCAGAGTTTAGAAAGTGGAATGATCACCCTGTGGTGTGTTTTCCCAGTTGCCAAAAGGGATGTTTCTTTCATACACACTTACCCCCCTTCACACACACTTGCCACCTGCTGGATTCAAACCCCTACCTAACTATGTTATGACACTAGAGACGGACGCATTAGCACAGCGCGCTATTCGCATTACTGGGGAATGTCCTTTCCCCTGATATACTTATAGGGTGCTGACATCATCAGAGTTTAGAAAGTGGAATGATCATCCTGTGGTGTGTTTTCCCAGTTGCCAAAAGGGATGTTTCTTTCATACACACTTACCCCCTTCACACACACTTGCCACCTGCTGGATTCAAACCCCTACCTAACTATGTTATGACACTAGAGACGGACACATTAGCACAGCGCGCTATTCGCATTACTGGGGAATGTCCTTTCCACTGATATACTTATAGGGTGCTGACATCATCAGAGTTTAGAAAGTGGAATGATCACCCTGTGGTGTGTTTTCCCAGTTGCCAAAAGGGATGTTTCTTTCATACACACTTATCCCCCTTCACACACACTTGCCACCTGCTGGATTCAAACGCCTACCTAACTATGTTATGACACTAGAGACGGACGCATTAGCACAGCACGCTATTCGCATTACTGGGGAATGTCCTTTCCCCTGATATACTTATAGGGTGCTGACATCATCAGAGTTTAGAAAGTGGAATGATCATCCTGTGGTGTGTTTTCCCAGTTGCCAAAAGGGATGTTTCTTTCATACACACTTACCCCCTTCACACACACTTGCCACCTGCTGGATTCAAACCCCTACCTAACTATGTTATGACACTACAGACGGACGCATTAGCATAGCGCGCTATTCGCATTACTGGGGAATGTCCTAAGCCCTGGTATACTTATAGGGTGCTGACATCATCAGAGTTTAGAAAGTGGAATGATCATCCTGTGGTGTGTTTTCCCAGTTGCCAAAGGGATGTTTCTTTCATACACACACACACACTTACACCCTTCACACACACTTGCCACCTGCTGGATTCAAACCCCTACCTAACTATGTTATGACACTAGAGACGGACGCATTAGCACGGCGCTATTCGGATTACTGAGAGAATCCTTTTCTCCAATATACTTATAGGGTGCTGACATCATCAGAGTCTAGAAAGTGGAATGATCATCCTGTGGTGTGTTTTCCCAGTTGCCAAAAGGGATGTTTTTTTCATACACACTTACACACACACTTACCCCCTTCACACACACTTGCCACCTGCTGGATTCAAACCCCTACCTAACTATGTTATGACACTAGAGACGGACGCATTAGCACGGCGCGCTATTCGGATTACTGAGAGAATCCTTTTCTCCAATATACTTATAGGGTGCTGACATCATCAGTGTCTAGAAAGGGGGATGAGCATCCTCTGGTGTGTTTTCACATTTGCTAGGGGTAACATTTGGACCAAGTGTGTGAGCATGCCCAGTTCAGCCTTCCTGTGGCATGTTGTGTGAAAGATGTCTCATTTATCTAAGTGTGTGAGCATGCCCAGTGTGGGCTTTACATATGTTGAACTCTGCAGCCCATCACATTTGTGGATGAGTGTGACCTTCAACAAATACCTCCAGTTTATGGTTGTGTGTTCTGTGCCATGTTGTGTAGTTACTGTCCGAATGCTTTTTGTGTGAACAAAACTGGGAGTATACTGTGCCTGCAGGTTTTGCATGGGATACTTTGCACACAATTGTCAACATCCGTTCATACTGACCTAACACTGTAGCACTGTCTAGTGTAGTGTTTCAGTACTTTCACTGTGGTGGTCAGTATCCTGGGCTTCAGTCCTATCACTGATTTACATTTTCATAGTGTGCACAACAGGCTGGTTAGGGTCCAGTTGTGCACATCTGCACAAAGGCAGTGCCTCTACAGACCCTGTTAATTGCTGCCCCATAAGCTTAACAAGTGTAGTCTGCAAATCTATGGAGAGGATCATAATTGAGCTCATAAACAAAGATATAGGGGACATGCAGACATTGTACCCATCCCATTTTAGCTTGGTCAGGGGCAGATCATGCCTTTTGTACTGGGTTGACATCTTCAAATTGGTCACTTAGGCCATTGTTGGGGAAAGGCAGTCCATACAGCCTACCTTGGCCTTGCTAACACTTTCAACACAATACCCCACTCAGGTATTGTGGAAAGCCCTAACAACTGAAATGTAAACCCATATGTCACAAGATGGGTTGCAAACTGGCTTAAGGACGGGACCCACAGGGTTAGAGTTGCTGGCACTATGTTAGACTCCAGGCTGGTCACAGGTGGTGTCACACAGGGCTCAGTCCTTGGCCACCATTGTTTGTCATGTACTTCCCAGGAGTACAGGCCAACATGGGAGGACTTTGGATGACAATGTTAGCAGATGACTGCACACTGGGCACCATAGTGGACAGTGCATCACACACAGATATTCTTCAGAAGGGACTCACAGTAACTGATAGCTGGTGCCAGGGCCATGGCCTGAAGTCAGAGTGCACAACATGTGTAGACATACCCTTCAGGAAAAGCAAGGTGACCCCAAGCTACCATATAGGTGGCAATCCTCTAAGCACAGAGGAGGTTATCATGGACCTGGGGACCCAGGTTGACAGTCGCCATTCTTCTGAGACTCACATTGCTAAAGTGGCTAGGAAGACCTTCTACATTGCCCACCTGATAAGGATGGGATTCACATCCAGATCTAGTGGGTCATTGTTCCCCTGTACTCTTCAGTTATCAGACCGGTGATCGAGTCAAATGCCCTATTCTGGCTGTATCTCACCCAACATCTGCAGCAATTGGAGACACCCTGACTGCCCCCCACCTAAAGGATCAAGGAACCACAACAGCTGTCATATGCTGCCAGATTGAAGACACTCACACTCTATTCACTCACATACCATCTGCTTAGAGGTGACATGTGCCTGACATGCGAGGCCATGTCCAAACAGACATTAATGGACATGCTCCACCTCAGACTCAGAAGATCCACCTGAACCACTAGTGCAGGTGACTGACACCTTAGCAGGGATGTATGTTGGACATGTTGGAGGGATGGAGTTATCACTCGGAGACTCCCTATGCTGTGGAATACAATCCTGGTCCATTTGAGGCAGAGCACCTTGCTGGCTGTGTTCAAGAGGTATCTTGACCTAATGCTAGTCGGAGAATGTGTTTGTCCATCAACACATTGTGCGTAGTTTGACATGTCATATGTCTTGTTTAGTATACTGTGCCTCTGTCTACCTGTGACATAACATTGATACCCAGGGTAAACCTCCCATCTCCCATCCACTCATTAGGATTCCTGTTGAGGAGACTCAACCAGTGTCTTTATGGACAACCTGTACTGGTAGTTTACTCATGTGTGGGGGTGGCTTCTGTGTTTTGGATAATGCAGTACAGCCTGTCCTATATATGTCAGTGCTGGGGTTCAGGTCCCTCATGTGCATAGCTCCCTGCCATTCAGATTGTACAAGGTGCAGCATGTGCATTGATTCCAGCTTGGACATGGCTTTCTACATCAGGCACAGCTTGCATCTGGGTGGACAGCATGGCAGTGTGTGGAGCTGCACTCTGTTTAATCAGACTACACATTACATGTGTTCCAGCTCTGTCATACTCCTGGTGAGGTACTGTTGTAGACTTTACAGGTGCTGGATGTGTGTGCATGAGGTACACCCCACAGGGGCTGTTGTGGTCATTTCTAATGCTGATGAAAGATAACTGCAGAACCAGAATGACCTCCCCTTAGCTAGATGTCAGACAGCATGGACCATACAATCACAACTGAAAACAGGACCCTCTCCACAAAGGAAAAGTGTTCTGTCTGGTGGACCCCAGCCATAAACAAACTGTATGACAGATGAGGGTTACTAATGCAAGACAGAGCTACATCTCCAAAAGGGAAGACAACTGTGATCAGCACTAGTAGAAAGCTACATTATCTCATAAAGACATGCAAGGTCAACTTGGGGACATAAATCACCAAAGACAATGAAGGTAACCACACTGCTTTCTTCAGTTATGTCAGACACCTGGTTGTGAACCCTCGGATATGCTCAGAGTTGGTACACAACAACATATATTCCAGTGACCTGACAGATATTAGCAACATTCCGGCGGACAGCTTCAGTGCGATGTACCCCCTCCCTCACCCCCAAAACAAGATAGTTATCACTGCTGTATGTAACCTCACTGTCATCTTGGATGTCCATGTGAGAGCCACACTCAGCAAAGACAAGTACACAGCATCCATGGGACCTGCTGGTATCTCCAGTTGCATGCTATGTGAACTCCAGAAGGGGCT
The DNA here is from genome assembly GCF_019279795.1 of Protopterus annectens. Taxonomy (NCBI): domain Eukaryota; kingdom Metazoa; phylum Chordata; order Ceratodontiformes; family Protopteridae; genus Protopterus; species Protopterus annectens. The sequence continues at coordinate 121,701,116 of NC_056746.1, read as the reverse complement.
GGACCCATATATACAACTGCTAGTTAACCTTAGTCTTGCTACAGGATATGTACCTGAACACTGGCATACTGCAACAGTGGTCCCACTCCACAAGGGAGATGCCTCCACAGACCATGGCAACTACCACCACACAGGCTTAACCAGCCTTGTCTGCAAAGATATGGGAGGAGTCATGGAGCTCTTACACAGACACATTACTGACCTACAGACCCTTGTTCCCACCTAGTTCAGCTTTGTACAGGGCAGATCCTGCCTTTTGCACCTTTGCACCCGAAAAGTACCTACCATGAAGATCAGGGTTCTTCAACACATGTCATATGCTTCCGGAATAGAGGAAGTCCAGCTTTGTTCAGTGTCATACTTTACTTCACTATCTGTTTTGCTCACGCTTAGCAGCTTGTTCCCTCGAATTTTTGTCTTTCAGTAGTTTGTTTGGTTTTTGGAATCTCAGTGTCATACCGCATACTTACAGGTGACCTATGCCTGACATACAAGACCATGTCCAATCAGGATTTGGTAGACATGCTCCACTGCAAGCAATCCAAATCCACCAGAGCCATGAAAGCTGAGTATTTGAACCTCAGCACATACATGTATAGGACATGCTGGAGGGACAGAGCCATAACTCAGAGGCATCTCACACTCTAGCAGAGTATCCCAGTTCATGTTTGACAGAGTCCCTCACTGACTCTCTTCAGGAGACATCTGGACAACTGCATATGAGACGGAGGCACAGACTAGACAGAGACACAGTCATGTTATTCAATTACGTAAGGGGTCATAATGTGTCACTACTAAGTCAGAGGCACAATATTCAGAATCTATTCTGTACACTTATTACCACTATAAGGGGTGGCAATAGCCACATCACTATGGCTAGGCTTATACATGCACTAGGGCAGATAGCCTAGTATGAACCTGTGAACATAGGCCTGGGGCAGTTCCTGCTATTAGGACAGTGGTCTGCAGCAAGCTATATAGTAGTAGTCGGTTTTAGCCATTGGTTTTTGACCATGGCTATTCCATGTTGCTTCTTGTTGTGGTACAAACATGGGTGTGTGGTTATCCATGCTATTTATTGCTAGTCACCCTCATTTTGTATCTTGTTCCATGTTTTTGCACATGTACATCACTGTATGACGTGCAGCTGTTTCCACAGGGTCATATGCGTGGATATGGATGTTAGTTGGGGTCCTCAGGTGTGCATATTGTACATGATATTACATTACTTAACACATGGCATTCATGCCTCAGGTGGTGCTGCAGGGCCACCTCTGTCGGATACATATACTACACTCCCTGTACGTTTGGAAGCAGGTTGTGTCATGTTAGGCATCCCTGTTACTGTATGAGTGAGTCAGAGCGGGTATCAGTCCCAGTGTTCCTACTGACCAAGCATATGTGCGATGCGTTGCCTCTTTGCCAAGGCCAGGTCATACTGGGCACGCCTCCTTCTTCATTCATGCTAACGAGTGCAGACCTGGTTTAAAGTGCTTAAAAGTGCCTTTATGGCACTTTGATTGACAGGTCTTGTACTCATTTTGAAAGTCTGGAGACAAAAATAAATTCCCACTGCCAGTCTCGAACCCAGGACCTTGGTAACATTAGTCTGTATGACCTACCAGTAAGCCATGACAGCCATACAAAAACACTCTGCTAAAATAAATATAACAGTCAATAGTAGGAATTAGTATAAAGGCAATATAGGAGATGTACCATCCAAAGCATGTGAGGTAAAGTTTTAATGGCCAAATCACTGGATTCCCATACTAACCTTCACACTCACAGAACACTGTCAACAGCATACCAGCATCGTCCACGCCCTACAATCTGAAAGGGCTACGCCTATCTCACATACCTTTTATAGCAGTGTCCTGAAATCACAGTGAGACATGCAATCAACACACACCTGGCTGCATGCAGTTAGCAAATGCTGCCTTACAATTGGTGCAGGGGCCATCACATGGACCTATGCAGATACCTACAAAAGCATTCAGTACCCACACTCCACTCATGCAATACAGTCATTGCACAAACCTAATGAGAAAGAGAGAGAGAGACAGAGAGAGAAGGGAAAATATACAGACAGCCAGCAGCAAAACCATGAGTAGCAAACAGCAAGCAGCAAGCAAGCACCACTGACACAGCAACAGCTGCCACAAACACAGGTAATGCAAAGTAGCAGGTTAATACTGTGTTTACTGTGACACCTCCAAATGTATCATAGTTCACTATCTATAGCTCTGTCCATGAGATAGGTTTTGTGTGCATAGTCCTGAAATATATACATATGTAATATTGCTGTACATGTTGCCCATCGTGACACTTCCGTAGCTTAGAACAGAAGGCCAGTTGTGCATATGATGCAGTAGATACCAGGGTCAGTAGAGGTTACTCCTCATTGGTGTGGGACCACTGTGTATGTATGGCACTCTTCAGGTACACATCCTGTAGTATGGCCAGGTAGTAATATCAGTCTGTAATGTGGTGCCATGTCCTCCAGGGGTGAATGTAGCACACATCCAGGGATACCATTCTGTAACAGTGATACTATGTGTCCTGCAATGTTGAGGGTGGCCCTCACCTGGACATGTGAGAGGATAGGGAGGTTACAGTCATCTGTGATAACTAATTCCACTTGTGTAGGAGAATGGGGGGGGATATCTGCACCTAAACTGTCTGCAACAATATTGCCAATATCTCAAACATGTTTTCCATACGGAAATGCACACACAGTAACATCCCACATCCACACACTTGCCACATTCAGGCTTCAAAACACTATCTAGGTATATTCTGGTACATCTGCATGTTACAGTAGCATGTAGCACTATACTGAGTAGTGTCAGTTGTCTGTTGCCATGTTGTTTGGATAGAGTAAAAGGAGCATTTGCTTATCCTACTTTGTTTTGTGGACATTACTTGAAGTGTAACCTTACATGCATCATTGGTAACAACACCTTCTGTGTCGTTGTTCTGTTTGTACAGGGTGCTGTCAACATCACTGTTTGTTAAGGGAAATGTGCACCCTGCAGTGCATAGCCCCATTTGGCAAAAGAGACATCCCACACCCACCATTGTGCACACACACCAACCCCACCTACAGTAAAACGCATACTTTCCATTTGCAAGGTCCAAACCCCTACCTAGATGTGTTATGACTCTAAAGGCAGACACATTAGCAGAGTGTGCTATTTGCATTAGTAGGAGCAATCTTTTCCAATGCTGTACTTAGAGGGTGCTGACATCATCTGTGTTTATGAAGAGGGATGTGCACCCTGTAGTGTGTTCTCCCAGTTGGCAAAAGGCACTTTCCCTCCACAGCGTTATGCACACACACAAACCCCACTCATACTAACACACATACATTCCCTTTGCAGGATTCAAACCCCTACCTAACTATGTTATGATACTAGAGACGGACGCATTAGCAGAGCGCGCTATTCGCATTACTAGGAGATTTCATTTCAGTTGATCTACTTATAGGGTGCTGACATCATCAGTGTTTAGAAAGTGGAATGAGCTCCTGTGGTGTGTTTCCACAGTTGCCAAAAGGGATGTTCTTCTCATACACACTTATACACACACTTACCCCCATTCACACACACACATGCCACTTGCTGGATTCAAACCCCTACCTAACTATGTTATGACACTAGAGACAGACGCATTAGCAGGCTATTCAGATTACTGGGAGGTAGCATTTCTACTGATCTACTTATAGGGTGCTGACATCTTCATTGTTTGGAATGGGGAATGTGCATCCTGTGGTGTGTTTTCACAGTTGTTAAGAGGAACATTTGAACTAAGTGTGTGAGCATGCCCAGTTCAGCCTTCCCATGGCACGTTGTGTGAATGATGTCTCATTTATCAAAGTGTGTGATCATGCCCAGTGTGAGCTTTCCATATGTTGAACTATGCAGCCCATCACAGTTGTGGATGAGTGTGAACTCCAAAAAATAACTCCTGTTTAAGGTTGTGTGTTCTGTGACATGTTGTGTAGTTACTGTCCAGATGCTTCCTGTGAACACAACAGGGATTATACTGTGCCTGCAGGTTTTGCATGGGATACTTTGCATACAATTGTTAACATCCATTCATACTGACCTAGCACTGTAGTACTGTATAGTGTAGTGGTTCAGTACTTTCACTGTGGTGGACAGTATCCTGGGCTTTAGTCCTATCACTGATTTACATTTCCATACTGTGCACAACAGCCTCTTTAGGGTCCAGTTGTGCACGTGCACAAAGGCAGAGCCTCTATGGACTCTGGTAATTACTGCCCCATAAGCTTAACAAGTGTAGTCTGCAAAGCTATGGAGAGGATCATAATGGAGCTCATAAAGAAAGATATGTGGGACATGCAGACATTGTACCTGTCCCAGTTTGTGTTGATCAAGGGCAAGTCATGCCTTTTGTACTTGGTTGACATTATCAAAACAGTAACTAAGGCCATTGATGAGGGAAAGGCAGTCCATAGAGCCTACCTTGCCCTTGAAAACACTTTCAACGCAATACCCCACTCAGGTATTGTAGGAAACCCTACCAACAGAAATGTACACCCATATGTCACAAGATCAGGTTGCAAACTGTCTGACGGACAGGACCCACAGGGTTAGAGTTGCTGGCACTATGTCAGACACCAGGCCAGTCACATGTGGTCTCACACAGGGCTCAGTCCTTGGCCCCTATTGTTTGTTATCTACTTCTCAGAAGTACAGGCCAACATGGGAGGACTTTGGCTGACAAAGTTTGCAGATGACTGCACACTGGGTGCCATAGTGGACAGTGCATCAGACACGGATATCCTTCAGAAGGGACTCACGGACACTGATAGCTGGTGCCAGAGCCATGGCCTGAAGTCAACTTGCAAAACATGTGTAGTCATACCCTTCAGGGAAAGCAAGGTAACCCCAAGCTACCATATAGGTGGCAATCCTCTAAGCACAGAGGAGGTTATCATGGACCTGGGGACCCAGGTTGACAGTCACTGTTCTGATGACACTCACATTGCTAAAGTGGCTAGTAGGACCTTCTACATTGTCCACATGATCAGGAAGGGATCCACATCCAGATCTAGTGGGTCATTGTTCCCCTGTACTCTTCACTTATCGGACCGGTGATCTGGTACACTGCCTTATCTGGATGTATCTCACCTGACATCTGCAGCAAGTGGAGAGACCCTGAATGTCCCCAACAAAAGGATAAAGGGTCTCCAACATCTGTCATATGCTGCCAGATTGAAGACACTACAGCTCTATTCAGTCACATACTGTCTGCTTAGAGGTGACATGTGCATGACATGCAAGCATGTCCAACCAGGGATTAATGGACATGCTCCACCTCAAAATCGTCAGATCCACCTGAACCACTAGTGCAAGTGACTTACACCGTAGCAGGGATGTACATTGGACATGTTGGAGGGGTGGATTTATCACTCGGAGACTCCCTATGCTGTGGAATACAATCACGGTCCATGTGAGTCACAGCACCTTGCTGGCTCTGTTCAGGAGGTATCCTGACCTGTGGATGGGAAATCATAGGTTTACCCCGGGGATCGTCACTGTGTCACTGCTGGAGACAGGCACGTCAAACTAATGGGCACAGTACTGTTTCCATATAAGGGGTGGCGTACGCAACCAGACTCTGGGCTAGGCTTAGAACAGCCTTGGGGCAGATAGCCTAGTATGAACCTATGAACCTATCTGACCATGTTGCATTATGTTCAGATGTGAACTACTTACAACGGCCTCATCCAACATCAGTAGTGTATTCCACAACATGGGTGTACATTGGCAAACACTACCGATGTGCCCAAGGCCATTTCTAATGGTTATGGGATAGTGTGTTTGTCCATCAACACATCGTAAGTGCAGTTTGACATGACATATGTCTTGTTTTGTATACTGTGCCTCTGTCTACCTGTGACACAACATTGATACCCAGGGTATACCTACCATCTCCCATCCACTCGTTAGGATCCCTGTTGAGTAGAATCAATGAGTGACTCTATGGATAACCTGTACTGGTAGTTTACTCATGCGTGGTGGTGGCTTCTGTGTTATGGATAATGCAGTACAGCTTGGCCTATGTATGTCAGTGCTGGGGTTCAGGTCCCTCATGTGCATATCTCCCTGCCATTCACATTGTACAAGGTACGGCATGTGCATTGCTGACAGCTTGGACATGGCTTTCTACATCAGGCACAGCTTGTGTCTGGGTGGCCAGCATGGCAGTGTGTGGAGCTGCATTCTGTTTAATCAGGCGACACATTACATGTGTTCCAGCTCTTTGATACTCCTGGTGAGGTACTGTTGTGGACTTTACAGCTGCTGAATGTATCTGCTGAGGTACACCCCACAGGCGTTGTTGTGGTCATTTGTAATGATGCTGAAAGATAACTGCAAAACCACAATGACCTCCCCTTAGCTAGATGTCATAACCCTCATGATTAGGTTGGTATATGGATTGTTTCTGTTAACCCTACAGCCACATTTTTGTCCAATGCAGGATATCTATCACCTTGTGTCCCCCATTCTGGCATTACATGTTAGGTATGTCATGGGTCGACACCTATGTGGGAATTGGTGGTCACTTACTGGATTATCCACAGAGGCTGACTATACTGTTTTCACAATTTAACATGCTGACATGGCTATGGCACCAGTTGTCTGTTTCTATGTGGCCCTTTTATGGGATGCTTGTGTCAGCTGGTGTATCAGATATGTCAGGCGGCTTGTTGTCCTCTACAAACATGTTCCAGCACAGTCCTTACTTGTTGGCCTGTACCTATGGGGCATATATACCAGATGGTGAAGGTCCCAAGACCAAGCTTTGTGGGATGCCTGTTATATGTGGTTTGTAGTCTGACATGGCTGCTGCATGTCTGACCATGTCAGTTCTGTCGTTGGTCTGGTTTGCAACCCTCTCATGACATTGGGGTGTATATATCAGCTGGTGAGCAAATCTATACGGAACACATAGGGTATTGTACAGAAGGCTTTGCAAGGTCCAGCTACACTGTGTGGACCACATTGCCCTCATCACTGACTTCAAGTACTGTTTCAACTGAGTCACACATGTTTAGGGGTGGGGTCTGCACTTTGTAAACCCACACTGGGTAGGGTCGGTGTCAATAGATCCACAATATCATTATGTCTGTGGTACATGCTGGTCCTTTCCATAGCTGTGCAGACCAAACCTCTCATGATTCTGTGGTGGTTGTTTTAGTATCCATTCAGGAGACACCTTTGTTGAGAACACCCACTGTTGTTGTACACTGCTCTTTGGGTGCATTATCCTGTGGTAAGGGTGACATTATGTCAGGGTGGCGGCAGTCTGCTGGGGGAGGTATTTGGCAGTATGGGGGGGGGGTTTGCACTGCACATGTCAGGATGTATGTTGGCCATACCTGTGTGTGTCTGGTATGTTGTTTGTAATATCTGTGTGATCCGGAGCATATCCAGGAATCAACAACATGCTTACTACCATCATTTGCAGCAGCCTTGGGGTTATCTGTAGTGTCCTGTACAATGTGTATCATAATGGGTTCATACTAGGCTACCCCCCTAGGGCATCTGTAAGCCTGCATGTCCATTTTGTTTGATGGATTCTGGGGAATTGTCTACACCTGTGTCAGTGCTAGTATGATACCAGGGGTATAGTGACGAACAGCTCAGAAGCTGACTTCACACTTCTTCGGACTGAGATGGTATCCATTAAGCCCACTGGGCCAGTGGAAACCACAACACACAATGGTGACTCCTGCACAGACACTTTCTACGGACATCTCCGAGTAAGCATGGACCATGCAATCACAAATGAGAACGAGACCCTCACCACCAAGGGAAAGTGGCCTGTCTGGTGGACCCCAGCCATAAACGAACTGTATAACAGATGAAGGATACTAATGCAAGACAGAGCTACATCTCCAGAAGGTAAGGCAGCTGTGATCAGCAGTAGTAGAAAGCTACATTCTCACATAAAGACACCCAAGTTCAACTTGGGGACCATAAATCACCACAGACAATGAAGGTAACCACACTGCTTTCTTCTGTTATGTCTGACGCCTGGGTGGGAAACCTCATATATGCTCAGATTTGGTACACAACAACTTATATTCCAGTGACCTGACAGATATTAGTGACACCCTGGCAGACCAGTTCAGTGCAATGTACCCCTCCCTCACCCCCAAAGATGATAGTTATCACAGCTGTATGTAACCTCACTGTCATCCTGGATGTCCATGTGAGAGCCGCAGTCAGCAAAGGCAGTACACAGCATCAATGGGACCTGATGGTATCCCCAGTTGCATGCTATGTGAACTAAAGATGGAGCTAAACCTGTATATGCAGATGCTATTTAACCTTAGCCTTGCTACAGGATCTGTACCTGAACACTGGCGTCGGCAACAGTGGTCCCACTCCACAAAGGAGATGCCTCCACAGACCCTGGCAGCTACCACCACACATGCTTAAACAGCCTTGTCTGCAAAGCTTTGTGAAGGGTCATTATGGAGCTTCCACACAGAGACATTGGTGTCCTACAGACCCTTGATCCCACCCAATTCGGCTTTGTACAGGGCAGATCCTGCGTTTTGCACCAAGTTGACTACTTTGAAACTGTCAGTAGAGCCGTTGATGAGGGCTACACAGTCCACACAACCTACCTGCGCTTGGCTAAGGCCTTTGACACAATACCCCACTCAGGCATCATAGACATGCTCAACAGCTGAAATATAACACCATATGTCACAGCATAGGTTGCAAAATGGCTCAGAAACAGAACCCATAATGTCAACATTGCAGGTGCCTTGTCAGGTTCAAAGCCAGTCACAAGTGGTGTCCCACAAGGTTGTGTCCTGGGACCTCTCTTATTTGGTATTTACTTTTCAGATGTGAAAGCTAACATAGGAGGGTTGTGGCTGACAAAGTTTACAGATGACTGCAACCTGGGCACCATAGTGAATACATCAGCCAGCACACACATCCTACAGACTGCCGTCACACAGACAGATAGCTGGTGCTGGACTCATGGCCTGAAACTGACTGCAACTGATGTGTAGCCATCGCCTTTGGGAGGAACACAGTACCCACAGATCTGTACATAGACAGCAACCCAATGAGTACAGGAAACAAATCAGACAGCTGGGGACACATGTAGATAGTGACATCTCATTTGACACCCATGTTGCCAAAGTTGTTTGACAGACTTTCTATCTTGCCCACCTTATCATCGAGGGTATTCCATCCAGACCATAGGAGGTCATTGTACCACTATACTTCTCCCTTATCAGGCCCATGCTTGAATACAACGCCCCATTTGGTATGTACCTCAACCAGCACTTGCAGCAGCTGGAGAGACCCCACAAGTACCTTACCATGAAGATCAGGTATCTACAACACATGTCATATACTTCCAGAATAACTAAAACATGCTTTTTCAGTGTCATACCACATACGTACAGGTGACCTATGCCTGACATACAAGACCATGTCCAATCAGGATTTGGTAGACATGCTCCACTGCAAGCAATCCACATCCACCAGAAACATGGGAGCTAAAGATTTGAACCTTAGCACATACATGTATAGGACATGCTGAAGGGACAGAGTCATAACTCAGAGGCATCTCAAACTCTAGCAGAGTATCCCAGTTCATGTTAGACAGAGTACCTCACTGACTCTCTTCAAGAGACATCTGGACAGCTGCATGTGGACAGGGGCACAGACTAGACAGAGGCATAGTCACGTTATTCAATTATGTCAGGTGGTCATAATGTGTCACTACTAAGTCAGAGGCACAATATTTCGTATCTATGCAGTACACATATTACCACTATGAGGGGTGGCAATAGCCACATCACTATGGCTAGGCTTATAAATGCAGTAGGGCGGATAGCCTAGTAGTAAACTATGAAACTTTGACACTATGGTGTATGTGTAGGTGTTGTCAGTCGAGCAATGTAATGTGGTTTGGGGGGCTTGATATCTTCCTGTATTCCGACATTGTTTTGTCTATTCCTTCTAGCATGTCAAGGGATCGGTTGCTACTGTCCTCTCCTACTCATCTGGTGGACCTGGGAATATCGAGGCAATGTTACAATTGACTCGTACACTGACAACCCTCTCCTTCTCCCATAAACAGAAATACATGCGAGAGATGCAACTCTATAGCCAAAGTGGAGGCTGACCTATCTCAACATAGGACTGGCAAGACCAGAGAGTAGGATAAGATAACCACACACACCACAAACCCAGTTTCACATATCACTATCACAACTTCAAATCATACACATAGACACACAGAGACATACTTGGAGGCTATGATTGGACATCTACCAGAACAGCAGAGGCCACCACAGCAGACACCCACACAACTGCCTCCACAGGGCACAGCACATGCAACACATAGACAACAGAGTCAGTGAGCCAAACAGTCACAGCCATTACGGCCAAACACAATGGCAGGCACACCTGTCATAGGTGACTCCATAGCCAGACACGCTGACATCCAGCTCACCAGATTGAGTAAGGAGGGGGTCACAGTAAGCTGCCTATTGGGCACTGGAATCCACCACATAATGCAGGCACTCAGGTCACTGAACTGCAAGTACAAGTATGACTCAGTCAATATCCATGCTGGTGGGGACAACCTGAGATGTACCTCCCTGGACTACATGAAAAGAGTCATAGAGGATCTCTCTGATTATGTAGGCCAGGCAGGTATGACCCTGACCTTGAGCAGTATCCTACCTTCACCAAGTATGATGCCACCTAAACAGAGACAGGATGATCAGCTGTAATAATTGTCTTAAACTATAATGTCATTCAAAGGGAGACCAATGTCTGTCTGCATTCAATGACATGCTGGACAGGCCACACTGATCCAAGGGACAGCTTGCACCTGTCACCCATGGGCTTCAGTTTTGACTAAGGCTCATTCCACCACCATTGTGCCTCTTTTATGCAAGGATCAGATTGTACACCTATCACCCTAGACGACAGCAAAGGGGAAACACTAAGGGTAATGCTGCTCAATGCCAGAGGTCTCAACCTCAAGCTGCACACACTCGACACCCTTCTCAGTATGGGGAACATTGATGTCTGTGCTGTGACTGAAACCTGGTTCACGCCTTCTGACAGCACCCTGGCACTATCAAGTGTTACCTCGTATCATGCATTCCAGCCCCACAATCCGGACAACACCGAAAGGAGGGTGGGTGTCCATATTCATCAAGGACACCCTCACCTCATGGTTGGTGGCAACACACGATGCATTGGACACCATCCGGGTGCAATTAACCATAGGCAAGACTGCTCTGCAGTTTGTAGCATGTTACAGGCCATCCTCTGAAACTCCGGTACCTCACAAAGCTTTCATGAAAACAGTGGCGGGGATACATGTACCTGCAAACACCATCACACTGGGTGATTCAAACTATCCAAATATAGACTGGGATCAGTACTACAGCCCCAACACTCTAGCCCACAGGTTCCTAGAGTTCATACACTCACATGCCATGGAACAACTAGTCACCATCTCCACAAGAGGAGACAACATAGTAGATCTCATCATCACAAACATGGGGTCACAATGTTCAACACCAGAGGTATACCCATCATTGGTGAGATCAGATCATAACCTACTCTCAGTGGAAGTCCACATCCCACCCCCACCCCAGATAGAAAAGACCACAGTGCAGAACTTCTCAGAAGCCGACTACACACTTCTAATGACTGGTGTGGTCTCTTTCAATGCCCCCAAGCCAGCAGACACCATTACCCAAGCCACTGTATCACTTACAACTGCCTTCTACCAGCACCTTCAGGACTGCATGGATCAGGCAATCCCAAACAAAACACAGACTCGTTGTACCAGAGGCAAGCGTCCAGTGTGGTGGACCTCAGCCATAAACAAGCTCTACAACACAAGGAAGGAGGTACTACAAGATAGAGCGATATCCGTGGAAGGGTAGACACCCCTGCTCAATATAGGTGAAACACTGAGTTCCCCCATGAAATCATCCAAGGCGAATATTGGGAGTAAACCCACTAAGGACTCACGGGACAACCATGAGGCCTTTTATACATCGTTACACACCTGGGAGGAAACTCCCAGATATGCTCAGAATAGGCTCAGAATGCTGTAAATATCACTGAACCTACAGACATTGCCAACATACTGGCTGACAGGTTCAGTGCAGATTTCCCCCCCCACCCCTCCACCACAACTGGAGAGATATGTATGAAAGAGGATTGTAGCCCCCCAAACATCTCAAATGCTCAGGTGGGAACTGCTCTATCCAAGGGAAAGAACGCAGCATCCATGGGACCAGATGGTGTCCCTGGTTTTGTGCTCCATGAACTCACTCAAGAATTAAACCCGCAGTCAGGGCAGCTGTTTGATCTTAGCCTCAACTCAGGATATGTTCCCAAGGAGTGGCATATGTCAATGGTGGACCCACTTCACATGGAGGTGCCTCCACCGACCACGGAAACTACCATCCCATCAGCTTGACAAGCAGGGTCTGCTAAGCTATGGAGAAGATCAGAATGGAAGTCATATATGAGGACACAGGGGACTTGCAGACATTAGATCCAAACCAGTTAGGCTTTGTCGAGGGCAGATCATGCCTTTTAAACTTGGTTGACTGTTTCATAACAGACACCAAGGCCATTGACAAGGGCAAGGCACTCCACACAGCCTACCTTGACCTGGCAAAGGCTTTCAACACAATACCCACTCGGGTATCATTGAAAACATCACCAGCTTAAATGTGAACCCATACATCACAAGATGGGTTGCAAACTGGCTACGTGACAAAACAGACAGGTTCAGACTTGATGGTGCCATGTCACACTCCACAACTGTCACAAGTGGTGTCCCACAGGGCTCAGTCCTGGGCCCACTACTGCTCAGCATCTACTTTTCAGATGTACAAGCAAACACAGCAGGATTATGGCTGACAAAGTTTGGAGATGACTGCAAACTGGGAACCATAGTTAGCCACCCATCTGACACAGACATCCTTCAGAAGGGTGTCATAGACACGGATAACTGGTGCCAGAGCCATGGCCTTACATTAAACACTAAACAATGCATAGCCATACCCTTTGGGAAGAACAAGGTTGCCACTAGTTCCCATGTAGGTGGCAATCCTGTAAGCACACAGGAGGTTGTCAGGGACCTGGGCACCCCGGTTGACAGTAACCTTTTGTTTGACACTCACGTTGCCAGGGTAGTTAGGTAGAACTTCTACATTGCCCACCTCATCATGCAGGGATTCACATCTAGATCCAGGGAGGTCATTGTTCCCCTGTACTCTTAACTCATCGGACCATTGATTGAGTGCAATGCCCCATTCAGCATGTATATGACCCGACACCTATGGCAATTGGATGGGCCCACGAATTCCTCGACAGGAGGAGAAAGGGTCTCAAACATATTTCTTATGCTGCCCGACTGAAGGAATTCCAGCTTGATTCCGTGACTTACCGTCTGCTCACAGGTGACCTGTGCCTGACATCCAAGACCATGTCCAAACCTGAGTTAATGTACACGCTTCACCTCAAGACCTCTACATCCATCAGAACTACAGGGGCAGGAGATTTAAACCTCAACACAGATATTAATAGGATGTGCTGGAGGTACAGATTCTTCACCCAGAGAGTCCATATGCTGTGGAACAACATCCTGGTACATGTGAGGCTGAGTACCTCACTGGCTTTGTTCAAGTGAGATCTTAATCAATGGATGGGAGATTGCAGGTATGCCCCAGGGATAACCTCAGTATCACTGCTTGTCAGAGCCACAGCAATATAATGGGCAAATTATCCGTCAGAGTGAAGGGGTGGCAGACTGCACGGAACTCTGGTCTAGGCTTATAAATGCCCTAGGGCAGATAGCCTAGTATGAACCTGTGAACATAGGCCTGGGGCAGTTCCTGCTATTAGGACAGTGGTCTGCAGCAAGCTATATAGTAGTAGTCAGTTTTAGCCATTGGTGTTTGACCATGGCTAATCCATGTTGCTTCTTGTTGTGGTAACAACAGGGGTGTGTGGTTATCCATGCCATTTATTGGTAGTCACCCTCATTTTGTATCTTGTTCCATGTTTTTGCACATGTACATCACTGTATGAGGTGTGACCCTGGTAGTGTCAGGGTGCTGATGTGGGCTTTGACCCTGTTTTCTATTACAGCACTGATATGTGCATTCCCTATACTGTGTGCATTTACACTGCACACATCTTGCTGTTTATACCTTTGGCATTGGGTAGCATTACATCTAGGTTCCTATCCCTTGTGATAGCTATGATGTGGGTTTGTGTTTTTGTGGTTTATAATTGGTGAGGGTGGATGTTAGTCATGGTCCTCAGGTGTGCATATGATACATGGTGTTACATTACTTAACACATGGCATTCATGCCTCGGGTGGTGCTGCAGGGCTGCCTCTGTCGGATGCACACACTACACTCCCTGTACGTTTGGAAGCAGGTTGTGTCATGTTAGGCATCCCTGTTACTGTATGAGTGAGTCAGAGCGGGTATCAGTCCCAGTGTTCCTACTGACCAAGCATATGTGCTATGCGTTGCCTCTTTGCCAAGGCCAGGGCATACTGGGCACGCCTCCTTCTGCCTACTGGGACAAGGTCAGGTTGTTCCTCCTCCGAGTCACCCCCTGCCTGTGGTGGCCTTGGCAATGGTGGGGGGATGTTTGGCCCAGCCCTGTGCTGGTCCTGCTGCAGCTGTTTCCGCGGGATCATATTATGTAGCATAGCACATATCATGATCATTTGGGTACACGTAGTTGGTGTGTACTGCAAAGCTCCACCAGACGTGTCCAGACACCGGAACCGTGACTTGAGCAGCCCAAACACACGCTCTATGATATTACGTGTTTGTGCGTGTGCCTCATTATGGCGTTCCTGTTCAGGTGTGTGTGCATTTCTGATGGGTGTCATCAGCCACGGCTCAAGTGCATAACCAGCATCCCCCACTAGGTGTCCGTGTGGGAAGTCCCCATTGGCAAATGATTGGTACAGCTGCGTCAGATGCCAGATGTGGGAATCGTGGTAGCTCCCAGGGCAGCCAGCACACACATTCATTATTATGCCCTGGGCATCACACATGACCTGGCAGTTGATGGAGAGGTATCCCTTGCGGTTAATGTAGACTCTACCCCGCTCACCGGCTGGTGCTTTGATGCGTATGTGCGTGCAGTCTATTGCACCCAGCACCTCAGGGTATCCCGCTATTTGCTGGAAGAGACGCATATTGCTGGCCACAACCTCACGGTCATTAGGGACATATATATGATCACTGACATGTGGTGACATGGCATCCAGGAACTGGTGCAGTACCCTGGAGGCTGATGCCTGTGATATCCCCATCATATCGCCAGTTGGTCTCTGGAAGGTACCTGTTGCTAGTATTCTTAGGCCAACACATACCTTGGTTTCCACTGGGATGGGTTCCCCTCTGTTGGTTCTGTGTGTGAGGTGTGGCCTGCACAGCTCAACAATCTGCTGCAGGAGCTCTCTGTCCACTCTATAGCGCTCTACTATCTCCAGCTCATGTAACCCATGGTAGGTGACCTTAGGCCTGTATACTCTTCTCCTTCTCCTCACTCTGGGTTGTCTGTCAGCATCTGCATTATCACCACCCTCAGCAATTCGCCTATGCCTGATTATAATAGCCATGGCAGCCCCTAGCATTTCTGCTCTGAGTTCAGCTTATTTTCAGTTTTCAATTCTGAGAACTTAGTTTCTGGCAGTATCTCTCGTGAGAAACAGCCTGCACTGCTCTTTGTTGTGTTTTAAGTGCTGGGTTGGGCTTCTAGTCTGCCTGTGCCATTGCCTGCTTGTAATTGTTTCCACCACTTAACCCCAGCAGTATTCCCTGGCAGTTTCCGTGTATTTTGGTTGTTTCCTGTTTCCTCTCTGTTTCCTGAAGGGGAGCATTGTGCACACCAGCTTGAACACGCTCACAGTCACTTAAACGCGCGTACACATCCCTACACGGTGTTACACGCGCGCACACATCCTTACACGGTGTTAGCTAGGCTGATTCATGCTAAAACGCGCGCACACTGCCTTACACACGTGCACGCCTGCGCAAACCGTTGTAAACAGTTTGCAACACGCTCCCACATGTAGAACCTGCCTTACACGCGCGCGCATGCACGTATATCAAGAAACTGAGTGTAGGGATAGCGTATGCCCTCAATTTCTTGACTTTCCTAGTGTTCTGTTGGGACACACCTCCCTCCCTGATGTCTGTCTGTCATCTGTTACCTTACATTGCCCTCCAATCTGGTACATTTCTTTCTATCCTTCCCCCCCCGTGATGTCACCTACCTCTTACTCTGTTCCTCCCCCTTCTCTAACTCTTACACTACTCAGAAAGTGCTCATTACCTATGTGGCAGTGTGATTCAGTATTGTAACCCTCATTTACATAGGATTGCCTAGTAATGCTTAGTTACATATCTTACACGGAGCTTTGCGCTCTTGACAACCACTAAACGGAGGCCATATTGTTTTAGTCTGCAAGTCCCTCCATTGACATTCCATGTAATACATAAATCCCACAATTGTGGGCTTATAAGCTTCGGTTTAATAGTTTTAGGTAGCGCACCCGTTTGCTGGTGCGCTGCAGTTAAACACAAAAATCCCATGAAAAAAAAAAAAGTTATATAATTTATTTTTGCAACACTTTTTCATGCCAATGGCCACATATTTGGCCATTGGCATGCTTACTGTAACAAATGCACCTTTATTTGGAGCTGACATAGCTCCGTTTTTAATTTTGCAGAAATGTACTCAGTTGTCAGCTGAGTACATTTCTGCAGCTAACACGTCCGTTACATTGACTGGTTTGGGCTTCGTGGATCGCTCACATACCTCATTTGCATATCTGTCAGCTGCAAATGAGGTATTGAGCATTTCCACGCCCAGTCCGTGTAAGAGACGTGTTAGCTGTCTCTTACACGGAGGTTTGGGCTGTTCCTGAATCAGGAGGCTTACACGGAGGCTTACACTACTCTTAAACTCCGTGTAAGCCTTCCTGAATCTGGCCCTCATTAAATGCAAAGCTACATTTAGAGAGTATTAAAAATGGTAGCATTTGTTTTTTCTGTCCAAGCCTGGCTGCACCTTAATATGCTGACATGAAGTGATGGACTTGTTTTTTTACAGGGCTCATGGAGGGTGAAGATGTACATTTTTACCATTGTCTAAAACTTTATAAAGAATAAGAATTTCTGGTAGTTTAGGAAAAGCGATACCATAAACAACACCATCAACTAGATTGCAAATGCCCCCATAGGATCATAGGAGGTTACTAGGCTAATGACCATGGGGCCCTTACAAGCCTAGCCAAGAGTTTATCCCAAAAAAGAAACGTCAGTCAGTACTTGTCACCCCTGTCAATGAGAGACACAGGTGGAACGCCTGGGACAAATATGTGGTTTCCCATTCACTCATCAAGGTTGTGCTTGAAGAGGGTCAGCGAGGTTCTCTGCTTAATGTGTATGGGAAGGCTATTTCAGAGATGGGGCAGCCTCTGGGAGACAAACCTCTCTCTCCAGCAGGTTTCACACATATTAGATTCAGGCCTTTCCAGCAGGTAATGCGGGAGGATTTAGACTTACAGATATGGAGCATCTCTAGTAGAGCGGGGTCTGAGATTGCCTTGTAGGCGAGATACAGATCACCTCTGAGCAATCTGTAGAATACTGAGCTGAGTGAAGTGATTTGAGTCCGTCCGCATACGACGGATATTGGAGGCCATGGATTCTCTTTATGAGGTATTTCTCTGGCCTTTCCAATTGGTGCAGATGTTTGGAGATAAACATACCATGTGGGGCGTTATGCTCAATTATTGCTCTAAAGAGGGAGTAGTATACTGAGGTAATAACCTCCTTTGTTCTGGATGCAATACCTTTACTTATGAGATGAACCAAGTAAAAGGCTTTTCTGACCACTCCCGTTACATGATGGTTGAATATGAGATTATTATCAACCAGAGTACCCAGGTCTCTCACCACAGGTTGTGTGTTTAGGGGGTTGCCGTTGATGAGGTAATCAGTAGGGGCTGTACGTCTGTCAAATGGTATGACGATACATTTTTTTGCGTTTAGCTTGAGGCCATGACTTTGGCACCAGTCATTAGTTGCCGTGAGACCCTCTTGCAGTATGTTAACATCATCTGAGGAGTCAATGACAGCACCCAACTTATAGTCATCTGCAAACTTGGTCAGCCACAGGCCTTTTGTCTTTGCTTGGACCTCTGAGAAGTAGATGACAAACAGTAAGGGTCCCAGGACAGATCCCTGGGGAATGCCACTAGTGACAGGTCTACTATCGGAGGTGGAGGTACCTATTTTGATCTTGAGGGTCCTGTCGATGAGCCAGTTGGCCACCCACCTGATGAGACAGGGATTTACGCCAAGCTGTGTTAGCTTTTCGATGATGCCCAAGTGGGGGATTGTGTCAAAGGCCTTGGCCAAGTCAAGGTAAGCTGTATGTATCCAGGGCCTTGGCGACAGTCTCAAAGAAGTCAACCAGGTTCAACAGGCAAGATCTGCCCCTGACAAATCTCACTGGGTGGGGTCAAGTGCTTGAAGATTGCCTATGTCATTGTTTATGAGGTCCATAATAACACACTCCATGGCTTTACAGATCAAACTTGTCAAGCTAATAGGGCGAAAGTTTCCAGGGTCAGTAGTGGCACCACCTTTGTGCAAGGTGATAACAATGGCAGTTCTCCACTCTGCTGGAATGAAGCCCGTAATCAGGCCTTGGTTGAATAGGGTGCTCAATGTGCAGGACAAGTATCCGGGATGTCAAAAGGGCCTTTGGGGGGACGGGGGGTAAAGTTTGTGCTGAACCTATCTGCTAGCAGGTTGGCTAAGTGAACAGGATCAGTGTAAGTGGTACTGTTAAGTACTAATTTGGAACAAACTTGAGCTTTGCCATGGAGGTTCCTGACTTAACTAAAGAAGGCTTTATGGTTTCCCTTTGTTTCGGAGGCTTGTTTTGATTCATAACTGGCTTTGGGGGTTTTCACTAGTGATATAATTTGCTTGTTGAGGCTAAGGAGTGAGTTTTTCCAATTTGGAATATGCTCCTTTTTAACCTTGGACAACAGTTTATTTCTTTTGTTGTAAAGCCTGTTAATAGAGGATGTTCACCAAACAGGTTTGTTTTTCCTTGAGGAGCAGGTTTTAGTTCTGTTGGGTATGGCTGAATCCATTGTTGTACAGGTGCTTGTATACTGCAGTGTCATACTGTTCAGCATACTTGCCTGCATCCTCTGAGGGGGAGGCGGTGTGAAGCTACAGATACCCTCCCTTAGGAGGATATCTGGCAGGCACTTCTGTGTCTATGTGGGAATTTTAAAAGTTAATTTTCAGAAACATGAAACTGAAAAAAATGACTTCCTTTGTGGATGAATAACTGATACCAATAATGATGTAATTACAGGTATATCTTTTTGAAACAGCCAGAAATTACTTGCACTTAATAATTAAACATAAAAGTGTTTTATACAATTTACAAATGAGCATTAGAAAGTATAAAAACTGTACTTAAAACTTAAAGTTGGAAAAGCTTTAGGGATGAATTTTAAGACAACTACTTTTAGTATAAGTGATTTACCTCAGGGTAAAGTTCCTTTGTAGATATGTATCAGACAAGAGTTGCTCAGTTATACTAAGAATAAATATTTCACAATCTACTTTTCACAAATGAATACTTAACTGAGAAGATAGTCATAGACGATGAAATTATAGAGGAATGTAAAATCAGTAAACTGTATACATTTTTAAATATTAGACACTGCACTTCTTAAGTCTGTACATAACTTAAAGTATTATTAATTCTATGGTAGTACAACTATTCTGGTAAAACAAACAAATAAACAAGCAAACCCCCTACCTCTGGTCCGTCTTCTGCATTTGGGTGTTGTACTGTTACTGGACTGCTCAATGACCTTCTGTTCAGCAGCTGTTAAAGAATAAAGCCAGTACATGTTATAAATCAAGAAAAATTGTACCATGCGTTATGTATTTAGTGTGTGCATGCCTGATAGAATGGGAAGCTGTTGGTCACTAAACCTGAGAAAATACATCGTACTTGTGATTTGGGAGGATGGCATAATGGTTAAGGTATTTACCTTACAGACACAAGGTGCAGGGTTCGATTCTCACAGGGGTTATTGGCTAGGCTTAAAATGGCCCACAAGGGCAGTTATCCTTGTAGTAATCTGTGAACCTAAACATATATGAATCCAGTCAGACTGTGTAACACCAGCCTGCACTGTACAGAAACAGTAATCCACACATGAACACTGCACCCCTAATGGCATAGACATTTAACAGAACCTGAACAAATTCATGGACACCACAGATTTAAGAATCAGTGAAAATACTTGCTTTTGCTCTTTCCGATTTGTATTTTGTAACTACTTACTACTCTGTCAAATGTTCTCAGCTTCAATTCCATCAGGGTATGAGCTGCGTGCACCAAGCAGACCAGTGTGGGATACGCAGCATCATCAGGGTATGAGCTGCGTGCACCAAGCAGACCAGTGTGGGATACGCAGCATCATCAGGGTATGAGCTGCGTGCACCAAGCAGACCCGTGTGGGATACGCAGCATCATCAGGGCATGAGCTGCGTGCACCAAGCAGACCCGTGTGGGATACGCAGCATCATCAGGGCATGAGCTGCGTGCACCAAGCAGACCCATGTGGGATACGCAGCATCATCAGGGCATGAGCTGCGTGCACCAAGCAGACCCGTGTGGGATACGCAGCATCATCAGGGCATGAGTTGCGTGCACCAAGCAGACCCGTGTGGGATACGCAGCATCATCAGGGCATGAGCTGCGTGCACCAAGCAGACCCGTGTGGGATACGCAGCATCATCAGGGCATGAGCTGCGTGCACCAAGCAGACCCGTGTGGGATACGCAGCATCATCAGGGCATGAGCTGCGTGCACCAAGCAGACCCGTGTGGGATACGCAGCATCATCAGGGCATGAGCTGCGTGCACCAAGCAGACCCGTGTGGGATACGCAGCATCATCAGGGTATGAACTGCTTGCACCGAGCAGACCTGTGTGGGATACGCAGCATCATCAGGGTATGAACTGCTTGCACCGAGCAGACCTGTGTGGGATACGCAGCATCATCAGGGTATGAACTGCTTGCACCGAGCAGACCTGTGTGGGATACGCAGCATAACACTGAATCACTCATTTCCTTCATATCTCTCAAATTACACAATCTTGCAGAATTTCTAGATTTCGGTTTCATATTTTGGGCGTTTTCCTTATATAATTTGTGTTTTTCTGGAAAATTACTGAGGATTTCAGTCATTAGATAATTAAACACGCGAGTTTCAGGCATCTTAGCCTTCAGAAAATGCACACTAATGCAAAACCTGTTATTCTAGCAATTTCAGTCTATAGAAGGAACTTTAAAAATCTGTCCCTATTTTGGGGTATTTATCCCCTCATTTTTTGTTTTACTCATGATTCTTGAGCTAAGTGGTCCAGATCTGTATTTTATGCTTTTCTAGTCATTTTTATCTCTATGTAGTAGCCTTTAAGAAGAAGGAAACTGGCCTGTGGCCTGAATTTTATCCTGTAATACACCTAATTTCCTAAACAGCTGGCTGAGCTGTACTCTGAGACAAGCAGAGAAGAGAAACTTTAGCTCCTTGTTGGCCCTAATCAGATCTCGGAGACAGACGTTAGAAAAAATTAGAAAATAAATTCTGTACATCACAAACTGAGCTGTGAAAACGGAATTTTCCTCCCTGGGCCTCCACTGAAAATGGGTTCCTATCCTGTCAGACTTATTCAAATGTCAATCAATAGATAAATAAATGACTTACAGACCATCACGTCTAGCCCGGATTAATACCACTAACGTTACCCAGCAGTGGCAATAAAATTATGAAACTACCTTCCTCAGAAAACCACAGTATAAAAAGCATGGTGACCATATCAGCTCTTGTATACCTTATACCTGGCAAGTGCACGACACCACCAACACTTAAGCAGAGCTAGTAAAGACGACACGGACCTCCACCAGCCATTTTTCACATTCAAGCATTAATCTGCGCAACATTAAAATTGCCCTACAAGATAACGCACTGTGCCTCTCCATTCAAGCTACAACAAAGCAGTGGTGCAGAACATGGCACACACATGAAATCAATAAACCAGAAAGGAAGGTGTGAGCTAATAATTGTTTACTTATATTCACTTGTTTACTAGCAAAGTCGGAGTAGTCAAAAATCCTTTTTCAGCAGAGTCCTGAGGAGAAAAACTTCAACAAAAGACAGTGACAGAAAGCAAGACAATAAATCATTTTTGCAAGTAATCATTTGCATCGTGAACATTAAAGAAGCAAGGAACTTAACGTTAAGGACAGAAAAAACATAACTTAGAAATATACATTAATATAGCAATTAGGTTAAAAATGTGAAAACTATGAGAAATGCTATCGTAATAAATGTACAATACTGACAGTAAAATAGGACGCATGTACAGCATGTGAGGAAGTAGAAATAGCGGAAATAATGAAGTGCGGCTGAATAAAAGGAATCGAAGGTTATTTGACGCACTAGAAACATTCAAAATTGATTTATTACTATGATTAATAGTGGGCATGTCACTATGGTCAAGGCAGCTGTGGAGAGGTCAGAAAGGTCTTCCCAGATTCCACAGTGTTGTTACTGCCCATTAGCTGATATCCTAATCTAAAAGACAGGCTCAACACATTCCCTTGGCCCTAGCTGTCCTCTGATTGATCCCAAGATATCTTACGTTAATGTATGGTCTAGCATTCAATGCTATCTTAATACTGGCTGGCAAATGACTTAGAATTACCAGAAAATGTGTAACTGATAACAGGAGCTAAAGTGTAAATCACGTTTACCATATGCCATATCACAGCTCTCTTGCAAACTGCCCAGCAGGGTCCCTTGAGCTCTTTACTGAGGACAGGAGTCACATTTTTCTTATTTAAAGTCCCAGATAATGTAATAATGTAAAAATGTAATTATTATTCCTTATAGTGTTTGGTTTACAGGGAAAGTTAAGGAATCAAAAACAGAATCACCACTTTTAAATGCTGCAGTGGCTGGTCCCTTCACTGCAGCTGATAATCCTTGGATTACTTAGTCATCTAAGGGCAGACATGACTTCCTCAAACAGAAATGTAACACACCTGGATGACACCCTTGGCTCACTGTTCAACACAACTGAAAGATCTGAACTAATAATTCAGATGAGTCACTTGAAGCCTGAGATACAGACACTTTCTGTGGTGTTTGTGAACCTGTGGACATCCCAACAAAAGCTTGATTTCATCAGGACACAAAGACGGGTCATAAATAATATACGGCTTGAGGAACAATATTGTTTGACACTTCGTAATAAACAATTAGGATTCAAATCTCTATGAATCATAAAGTTAGAACGCATCTTTTTTTGCCAGGAAACAAATCATTTAATTTAGATATTTTACATGACAGTTGGCAGTACCCAGAGAAATCTATTGCCTTTCGCAGCAAGTAAAACCAACTGGCTCAGATCAAGAGAGGGATATGGAGAACAACTAACATTACACAAAATAATACCTTTGTGAACTATACAACATTCCATGAGAAGTATCCGCTTCATCAAGCATGAAGGGAAGAAATAGAAGATGTGAAATGAAAAAGACATGGTGCAAAACATTTACAAAAAACGCATTCCGTTTTATTTATTAGCCATGCAAGCCCTATAGGGAGAAATAACGTGGGAAAAACAGGCAAATGTAGGTTTTATGAAATCCAACTGGAAACAGTCGCACACCTCGTTGCTGGTTGCGGCATACTAATGGCACAAGAACCGTACACTGAAAGGCATAATAACGCGGCAAAACTATTGCACTCTGGATTGTGCAAACATTACGGTACTGAAGTGACTGAAAAACACTGAAAACATAAGCCACAAAGCATCACAGAAAATGATGAAGTCTACATCACATGGGATCATCCATTACCGACAGTTCAAAAGAGAGATGCTAGAAAACTGGATATAGTGGTTCAAGAAAAGAAGATAAAAATAACATTGATCATTGAAATCACCACACCCAGTGACTACAGTGCCTTGCGTACAGACAGACACAAAGTCATAAAATATCAGGATTTGCAAGCAGAAATGAGAACAATGTGGAAGAAAGATGCCCAGACAGTTCCAATAGTAGTAGGAGCAACGGGGCCTTATAAAAAAGAATCTACAATCATATTTAGATATGCTTCCAATACATGCAACTCCATATGAATTGCAGAAGGAGTCATTACTGGACAAATTGCGGGTTCTGTGAAGAGCACTTTTGGCTGACATCAAAGAGTGAAACGATACTAATTTTATGAACTTTAATCGTACTTTGACTTAGGAATGGGATCCATTCCCGTCATGGTATTAGAAACCCAAAAGATATGGACAAATTAAAAAGAGAGAAATAAGCCTCTTTAGGCACAACCAAGGAATACTGTCCCAAGTTAAGAGATTTACATAATATTCAAGTGGAGAACAAGGGAATCAAACCCAAATTTATAGGATAAAGCTCTTTGGCAGCTTAGCTTTAACCCTCTGAGCCAAGCACTGAGACTGCATTCCCTAAACAAAAATACATACAGCTCTGCAGAAATGCTCAGCCATTAAATGTAAAAATTGCACAAAAGGTTCACACCCTCTGAAGGGTAATTATTTTACCATTTAATCTGGCCCTCCAAATCAAAACAATCATAGCTTTCACTCCGCTACAACTTCTGAGTTGGAGGTTTATACTCAACAGAAACTTGGTTGTTCAAGGAAAATACAAAATTGGACTCATTTAAGCCATATTTATGACAGCTTTTGATCAAACTCAAAAGAAACACATGGTAAAATGAATCACAAAGCTATTTCCATCCAAGAATAAGACAATTAGCCTCACAACTAAGCAGAGCCATAAAAACAGGAAATGCTGCGACTTAATGCATGTTCATGTTTACGTACTCTCTTTAAAATGGATTAAATGATACTTCCAAATACATCTTTTATACCGCTGGTGCACTGACGTCAAGAAGAGGCGACAGCAACCAACGCCGGACCAAGACTTTGGAATTCAGGCCGACTGCGGGTAGCCTGCCAGGAGGATAACCCAAGAGTAATGACTGCAACAGTGAAACATGATGAACATCAAAGCTAATAATGGAGGAATACAGCCCCAAAACAGGGACACATTTCAAATACTGATTTTATAACCTTAGAAAATTGCTAGAATAAAAGATTTTGTTTTACCACTCCTGCAAATAAGAGGAACAGAACAAAATGTGAGGCATAAATTCACAAGTGATGCTGGCTAGGGACTTTAGGCTCTTTTTACCTGTACCAAGGTACAGGGTTTGAGCTAGAGTACCTCTAGCCACCAGATGTATCCTGCTGTTGGCATTTTCACACACACACACACACACACACACACACACACACACACACACACACAAAAAACTAAGTACATCGTTCTTTATTGTACTTATAATAAAAGGAATGACCCTATTTTACATAACTGAAAAACATCAATTTCTTTTACTTTAGGTACATATTCTTAGTTGTTCATGGCTACATCCACTTAGAAAAGCACCTGACTTCTTTACATTTTAGCAAATAAAAGAAATGGCAGACTAGCAGTGAAACATTTGCCCAAATTTCTGTTTCTAGATAAGGTAACTAAAGTGGGCTGCCTGACTGTTAGTCTAACTATTATCAGTATTCTGTAACTTCAATCCACACAGAGATAGCAAGGCATCTATCCTGTCCAAGTGAAGTAAAGAGACATGTCACAGTCAAGTAAACATATAAAAAAGCCTTGAATTGAAATAGTAATCAGAGAGAAAAATTATAACTGATATATGAGGCTGCATTCACAAAAAAAAAAAAAAAACATAACCTTGCATTAAAAGCAATGACTATACAATACGAGCACCAAAGGGAGAACAGGTACAAGTTTTATGAGGGAATGCGCTGTCAAGATTGAAGAAAGTTTTGCTGGAATGTACAGATATATAAAACTTATAAGGACAGCATCCAGATTAAGAAACAGTAGTCCTCACTTCGTACCAAGTAATGTTGGCAGAAGGCTGGGGCATGACTAAGGATATTAATGACTCAGAACGTGGGGTGCTCATAAGCATGTTGTACATTCGTACAACGTCTGTCTGGCCAACAGAACGAGGATGTGATAAAAAAAACACGTACGCACATGCAGATGAAACCATATGAAGTATCTCTACTGCAGTAAAGGATGGACAGTGGGAATGTCATGCGATATGTATGATTCTTAGCATTTCATCATGGTTTAGTCTCATACACATCTCATCAAAAGTCAACCAGACTTGCAAACAAATGTAGAAAGCATGCATTTCTGAAGGGTGGTACACACACCAGCACCTTATCCCCCGACATAAATAGAACAATGCCAAGAATACACCAACACTGAGGAAAAAGGCAACTTTTGACAAGCTATAGTTTTAATGCAGAAAACCTGTGTTGAGCTTTTATGTAACCAATGTGTGAGATATGTGAGGATTTGATATGCAAAACATCTGCAGACGTAGCACCCTGAATATATAATATACTCACAGTAAGCAAGTCCTAAGTGACTAGACATAGAGATATGTTAATCGACTGTACTGATGACACTCCAGTAGCCAAGTTTTAGGAGTCCTCAGAAGATATCGTGTTGATGTTCTGTTACACTATTAATAGAACACTAATGTTTTTTCTAAATGACTTGCAAAGCAAATGTACATAGGAGATACAACACCATACTTTACAGCAGTGCATGTAATATACTGAACAACATAGGTGCATTCCAGTGACATTACAAAGCAGGCCATTACAACCCAGGAATGTGTGCCACACCCAATATGCAATATTACTGTGTGAACTGTATTCTTAGCACACACCGTAATATAATCCACACACTGTAATACTGTGTGGATTATATCTTATGTAGAAGGGCCAGTCTGAAGGGGTTTGGAGACTGTGAAGTGGTGGCAGGGAAAGTGTAGTTAGGCAGCATAGGATGGTGGTTTGTAGGATGACAATGGTGATCAAGAAGAGGAGGAGGAGTGTGAGGGCAGCACCATGGATCAAATGGGGGAAATTGAAATAGGGTAATTGTGAGGTGGAGTTCAGGGATGAGTTAAGACAGGCACTGGGTGGCAGTGACGAGTTACCGAATAGCTGGGTAACTACAGCAGAGCTAGTAAGAGAGATGGCTAGAAAGGTGCTTGGTGTGACATCTGGACACAGGAAGGAGGACAAGGAGATCTGGTGGTGGAATGAAGAAGTACAGGAGAGTATAAAGAGAAAGAGGTTGGCGAAGAAGAAGTGGGATTGTCAAAGAGATGAAGAAAGTAGACAAGAGTATAAGGAGATGAGGTGCATGACAAAGAGAGAGGTGGCAAAGGCTAAGGATAAGGCGTATGAAGAGTTGTATAAAAGGTTGGACACTAAGGAGGGAGAAAAGGACTTGTACCGATTGGCTAGACAGAGGGACCGAGCTAGTAAAGATGTGCAGCAGGTAAGGGTGATTCACAAGCGAAGAGTGTGTGTTGAGCAGATGGAAAGTTGGGTTGATGAATGAAGAGAATGAGAGGGAGAGAAGGTTGGATGATGTGCGGATAGTGAGTCATGAAATGCAGTGGATTAGCAAGGAAGAAGTAAGGATAGCTATGAAGAGGATGAAGAACGGAAAGGCTGTTGGTCCAGATGACATACCTGTGGATGCATGGAGGTGTTTAGGTGAAATGGCAGTGGAGTTTTTAGCTAGATTGTTTAATGAAATCTTGGAAACCGAGAGGATGCCTGAGGAATGGAGAAAAAGTGTTTTGGTACCAATTTTTAAGAATAAGGGTGATGTGCAGAGCTGTAGTAACTACTGAGGGATTAAACTGATCAGTCACAGCATGAAATTATGGGAAAGAGTAGTGGAAGCTAGGTTAAGAAGGGAGGTGATGATTAGTGATCAGCAGTATGGTTTCATGCCAGGAAAGAGCACTACAGATGCGATGTTTTCTCTGAGAGTGTTGATGGAGAAGTACAGAGAAGGTCAAAAGGAGTTGCATTGTGTTTTTGTACACTTAGAGAAAGTATATGACAGGGTGCCTAGAGAAGAGTTCTGGTATTGTATGAGGAAGTCGGGAGTGTCAGAAGTATGTAAGAGTGGTACAGGATATGTACAAGGGTAGTGTGACAGCGGTGAGGTCTGCGGTGGGAGTGACAGATGCATTTAAGGTGGAGGTGGGATTACATCAAGGATCAGCTCTGAGCCCTTTCATCTGCAATGGTGATGGACAGGTTGATAGACGAGATCAGTCAGGAGTCCCCGTGGACTATGATGTTTGCAGATGACATTGTGATCTGTAGCGATAGTAGGGAACAGGAGTAGGAGACCCTGGAGAGATGGAGATATGCTGTAGAGAGAAGAAGAATGAAGGTCAGCAGGACTAAGACAGAATGTGTGTGAATGAGAGGAAGGATAGAGGAATGTTGAGGATGCAGGGAGTAGAGGTGGCGAAGGTGGATGAGTTTAAATACTTAGGATCAACAGTTCAGAGTAATGGTGAGTGTGGAAGAGAGTACAGGCAGGATGGAATGGGTGGAGAAGAGTGTCAGGAGTGATTTGTGACAGACGAGTACCAGTAAGAGTGAAAGGGAAGGTCTACAAGAGGGTAGTGAGACCAGCTATGTTATATGGGTTGGAGACAGTGGCATTGACAAAATGGTAGGAGTCTGAGCTTGACGTGGCAGAGTTGAAGATGTTAAGATTTACACTGGATGTGACTAGGATGGACAGGATTAGGAATGGGTATATTACAGGGTCAGCCCAGGTTGGAAGGTCTGGAGACAAAGCCAGAGAGGCAAGATTACTTTGGTTTGGACATGTGCTGAGGAGGGATGCAGAGTACATTGGGAAAAAGATGCTAAGGATGAAGCTGCCAGGTAACAGGAAAAGAGGGAGGCCTAAGATAAGGTTTATGGATGTGGTGAGAGAGGACATGCAGGTGGTTGGTGTGACAGAGCAGGATGCAAAGGACAGGAAGAAATGGAAACAGTTGATCTGCTGTGGCGACCCCTAATGGGAGCAGCCAAAAGAAGACTGTGTGAACGATACCTGAGCAGATGATACTTAAAATATGTATTATGTACATACAAATGAAAGCATATAATGAGTCTCCACTACAGTAACGCACAGAACAGAGTACAGTGGGAATGTGTCATGTGTAGAGAAACCTACAAATGTCAGATTATATTTACACATGAGGGATCTAATGAGTAGTAATGTACAAGGTATTTTGATGAACAAACACCATTCTGTGGCAGTATGCACAAATGGTAATAAAGCAACAGAGCCAGACTCCAAAGTACGGAAATACATGCAGGAACAGTTCACATCAGCCCTGTGCAAGTATGACTATACTATGGTAAATGGTGGTATGCCCTGATGTGGATGAAACAGACATGCTAAAAGCAAAGATGTCTTGATGTGTATGTCCATGACAGGAAAAACTGTGTGCGGCCACTAGCTGGCAAAAGACTGAAGCTGCAGAAATGTTGCACCACAGGACAGGAAAGACAATCAAATGCTGTTACCATTAAAAGCCACAGCACATGTTGGGATAACCCCACTGAAATGACAAAACATCAAAACATGAATGTATGACAGAAGAAGTGGAAGGACAGGATATTCCGAGATCACAAAGGTCGCTACAAACACATTTACGTATGCATTTCAGGACAGATACATGTCTGAATATCTTTGTATGTAAAGTAAAGCACAGTACACCAAAAAGAGACGTAGCACCAGTGTTACAGACACTGATGCTATGTGTAAATCAGTTATGCTATACAGAATAAATATACAGGTAGTGCTGAAAAGTTACATAGACCGCCTATCACTATCAGGTTCAACACACGCCTGTGGTATCAAAATTAAACACTGCGTAGCAAGCTTTCATGACTGTAAATTTACATTAGTATAAGCTTTTAAGTTTGTAAAACAAAGCCATGCATATGCACTCACACTCTGATAGAAAGACCCCTCCGGTAGCATTCTCCATGTCCACTCCTCCCTAGCATTCAGCTTCTGTCCGTTCCCCCACCACTCCACTCTGCAGTTAACTCCTGTCGTTCCTACAGTCCAGATGCAGTTTCCATTTCTGCAGCAGCTTCTGAATATCCTGCCGTTCCAACAGACCAGATGCAGAAAATCTGCTCCATTACCCATTACAGGCTTCTGAAATAAATCCCTTCTGTTTCTACAGCAGCTTCTGAATACTAGCAAAAAACAGCCGGAAATATGTGCTCTGACGTCATCGCAGCAGTTGGGAGGCGTGGAAGACGAAAGGGACAGAGGTATGGATGATCTGCAAAAGTGTGGGGGGGGGGGCTCCCCTCCCCCTGTGCTCTATGGTTCCAACGTCCATGTTGTTCACGAGAATGTATATACACAGTTATTTCTATGTAATTAGCCTGAACTACTATATTATTGCTTATACTTCTGTATTTTTTGTTTGTGAAATACTTGTATTTTACCCAAGGAATCTGAAATCAGTCAGTATCGAACAATGCACTACCCCAGTAAGCAAGCAAACAAACAAATAAATAACTAAAACTCAAATCATAACAACTACATTCAGGCAATGCAGGTTTCATCCAAATACAAAATATCAAGCATTTGGATGCTATATAAATGCAGGATTGTCAGACAGAATGAGAGTATTTCATACAAATGCCATCACTTAAATAACATAGTCATGGGCATGTATTGTTATATAATAAATACAAGCTGTCATTAGTAATGAGTCTTAGCAACAGTTTTCACAACTACTTACTTTTTCTTTGGCAGTTTGGTTTTCTTTTTCTTGCAGGTGCTTTAGAAATTTGCCCGAGTCCTTGTTCCAGAGGTGTACTATTCCCTGTACTGTCTACAGTAATATTTCAAAAAAGAAACAACATCAGAAGCTGTAATTGATACCAGTTCTAAAATCTGACAGCAAATTAAATAAACAAACAAATAAGAGCACTTCAGATGCAGTAGGATTATTCCTTTTTTCATACAATGTTTTAATACTGGACCCAAATTCTCTAATCTTGAGTACAGTTTTACTGAGTCGTGTAGTTTGACACTTCAATTTTGGTGATACAATTGTTGTGCCACATGTGGGTTTTAGGGATGGGGTAGCTTAAACAACCAAATCAGAGATCCTGTCAAGTCTTCCAAAGCTAATTATGAAGCAAAAATAGACTCCCTAGCTAAGGATAATCACAAGGCATTCTTTAACTACATCCGAAATCTAAAAGGGGATACCCAGCTATGCACTGAACTGGTTGTGGATGGCACTACCAATACTCATCTGGAGATAATATTCAACCTGCTAGCCAACAGATTTGGAGTAAACTTCACCCCCAAGGTCTCAGGCAGGCTTCGCCCAGCTGGACTACAGCCCACTTGTTTCCCAGCACTGGGTATTGCCAGCATAGCACTGACTGTGATCTACAGGG
Organism: Protopterus annectens; assembly: GCF_019279795.1. Lineage (NCBI taxonomy): Eukaryota > Metazoa > Chordata > Ceratodontiformes > Protopteridae > Protopterus > Protopterus annectens. Next base: position 121,669,503 of record NC_056746.1, on the reverse strand, counting down.
GACCACCATTCAGGAAGCCAAGAGGGTGGTTTGTGCTCTTGCTAATATCACAGCAATGACAGGGGTACGTTATAGATGTCAGCCCCTCTCCTGGGTGGATGACATGTGAGCCATGCCACTGCTGGGACCATTATGGTCTCCATTTACAAGTCCATGATCCATTGCATCTGTGATGAGGGCTACTATATATACTGTTTGCTGGCTGAATACCTATGCCATGGTTGTCCCTTGTGTCACTGCCCTTCCTCAAAGGGGCTGAAGCATTGGAAGTTCTAGTCTGCCTCCCCAAAGATGGCCACAGTTATCCTCCTCACACCACATCCAACAGATACTTGAGCAGCTAACTGTGTCCAGGTCATGTGTGTCATAGTGAGTTCTGTATCCCTCTACACCTACAGGTCTAAGAAATGTAACACACTGCACTGCACTGAGGGAACAGTTTTATGCACCAGAGGCAATCCATGTCAACTACTTATTCCCATTAAATCAGCATCAGCATCACCCCCCTTTCCCCCCATTCTGCTCATGGGTTCGGTGTGTACATCAATGCTCACAGCACTGTTTAGCTATCCTTGCCTATTCCAGTTAAATGCACCGCTGAAAATCCAGGAAACAAGGCGAAGTTCTCAAAGACAATGGGCTAAGACTGCACTACCTTACCACAACGGCTGACATGCACGATACCACTACCTTACCACAATGGCTGACATGCGCGATACCACTACCTTCCCACAATGGCTGACATACAGAAAATGGGATCAGACAGCACTACCTTACCACAACGGCTGACATGCACGATACCACTACCTTCCCACAATGGCTGACATACAGAAAATGGGCTCAGACAGCACTACCTTACCACAATGGCTGACATGCACAATACCACTACCTTACCACAACGGCTAACATGCACAATACCACTACCTTCCCACAATGGCTGACATACAGAAAATGGGCTCAGACAGCACTACCTTACCACAACAGCTGACATGCGCGATACTACTACCTTACCACAACGGCTGACATGCACGATACCACTACCTTCCCACAACAGCTGACATACAGACAATGGGCTAAGACAGCACTACCTTACCACAATGGCCGACATGCACGATACCACTACCTTACCACAACGGCTGACATGCACGATACCACTACCTTACCACAACGGCTGACATGCACGATACCACTACCTTACCACAACGGCTGACATGCACGATACCACTACCTTACCACAACGGCTGACATGCACGATACCACTACCTTACCACAACGGCTGACATGCACGATACCACTACCTTACCACAACGGCTGACATGCACGATACCACTACCTTACCACAACGGCTGACATGCACGATACCACTACCTTACCACAACGGCTGACATGCACGATACCACTACCTTACCACAACGGCTGACATGCACGATACCACTACCTTACCACAACGGCTGACATGCACGACACCACTACCTTACCACAATGGCTGACATGCATGATACTTACTTGGCTGTGCTTCATTACTCAGTGTCTGACTTGATGTTGATTTTCGCTTACGACTTCTGGATCTGGTTACTGTGCCTGTATTAATTTGAAAAATATTATGTGAAAAAAGGAATGACAACCAGTTTGCAATAACTACTTTATTAAATAATTTCAGGGAAAAATAATTTGCTCAGCTGATTTACTTGACATTCTCCTGAACATGCAGGCAATATAAAATCACGTTTTTAAATGTTTCCTTACTATAAATGGGTAGGCTTCATCCTCTCCAAGCTTCAGATTTGTGAATTATCTCATAGGGACAGGGTCTGAAGGTGTGGCAGAATGATAGAAATGGTTTCCACAGTATGGGGAGTATGAGGGCTTGAGAAGAAAATGATCCTAGGATATCCCCACTGCAAGCAAATTCATTTTTTCCTATTATGCTTTCCTCACTTGGGTGGGTTGTGTCTTCCAATGTTAAACAGCCATGTCCCTGTACGGCCGCAAAACATTTATCAATGTTCTAACACGCCAGGGAAAAGACAACCATTAATAAACTAAAACCACAGTTACAGTTACAGAAAATGTCAGGCGATATGCCAACGGATTCTGGTAGATCTCATCTCATCTGCCTGTAGAAACATCAATATACTTCCACACATGAATTTCAAATTAGGTTCTGATTCATATATGGATACTACAGTTTAACACAGTGAAACTTTGATAGATAGGTTTTTAGTAAATAACGTGAGAAATATATAAAAATTATAACACTATACAACAACAAAAGATTAATGTAACATTTTTTTTTAAACTGTCATACTCTCCACATAGTTTTTTGTTAGCAGTGATATGGGTAGTACTCCAATTGTACAAAACAAAATGCACCATCATTTCATACTTTAATTTCAAACCTGTGGCCAAAGCCATTTACAGCTTACTGTACTGGTCGCATATTTACTAGTATCCATAAATATATCATTTTTTTTATTTTTAAGACTGTATCACATTTTATTTTTCTTGGCAGATCATTTCACATTTCAGCATATTTTACAGGGAATGATTTGCTTCTCTTATTTGAGTATCTTATGGCGGTTTGTTCCTAGTGATCTTCTATTTAAAATCTTGCTGAAAGGAACACATTCCTCCACATGAAATAATAGTATTTTAGCAGGACTTTTTATTGCACTAAATATTTTACATAAACTTCTCCTACGTAATGAGAGTTGACACAATATAATCTTTCAATTTCGTCCTCATATGGGTAGCTATCAGTTCCATGGACATACCTTTCAACCTCTTAGTGCAAGAAATTGGGACAAAGCCCAAGACAATGGGGGGACAAAAGCCCAAAAATAGAGACATATTTTAAGCATTGCTCTTATAAACTCAGAAAGTGAAGAATATGAAGTCTGAAACTCAAACGTATGTCATTATTTAGTGACTTCAGTCCTTGAACAGACCAAAAATACAAGCCAAAATCTGAACATTCTGCCAAAATCTGGACAGTTGACAAGTATGTGCATGGATTATTATTATAAAACATTTTAAAACCATTAAAGCTTATTTAAAGTGTGCTTTCCTGAATAACAAAGCACTTTATTATAGTGCAATATGGGCCTAACTAAAGCAATGTAAAGCAAGGCAAAAACTAACCTTTTTTCCTAGAAAAGATACTGCTAAAAATATGCAATACTTCATAGGTTGCTAATGTTACAGTTCACACATGTTGATCAAAAGTAAAATTCTCTCTCAAAACAGCCACAACGCCTTTAAATGGAAGAGCTACCATGTGATGAAAACTCATCAGATAAATATAGTCTCTTTGATGAATGGTTTCTAAACGATTTTACATCTGACTGTTGTACTGTGATAATGCAGTACATGTAACTGTTTTTTCACCATTGTAGGCCGATTCAGTTTTACTTATAGATGTGCTATCATAAAGTTAAAGGGGGCATGGAGTCGAACATATAGGACCTGCATGGGACTTGCCACATGCGAAAATAACTTTTCTCATTTTGTCAACTACAAATTTGGGGGGGGTGGTATTTTGAATTTTCATCATTCAGTTTGTCTTCAGGGGGTTACGCTCTGATTTATTATAGGAGAGCTCTTTAAACGTTGTTTCATAGTATAGTACTAGGCTATCTGCCCTGGGGCATTTGTAAGCCTAGCCATAGTGATGTGGCATTTGCCACCCCATGAAATGGTACAAAAATGTACAGAATAAATTAAGAGTACTGTGTCTAGTAGTGACACAATGAATGTCCCATTATATAACAGAATTAGTTTACTGTGCCCCTGTCTAGCAGTGACACAGATGTGACCCCTGACCCCTGAGGTAAACTTACGATCTCCCATCCACTCATCAAGATTTCTCTTGAAGAGAGCCAGCGAGGGGCTCTGCCTAATACGAACTGGGATCTTGTTCCAAAGCATTATGAATCTATCCCTTCAGCATGTCCTAGTCATACTTGTGCCGGGGTTTAAGTCGTTAGCTCTCGTGGTCCTGAAGGACTTGGATTTTTTGAGGTGGAGCATGTCCATCAGATCCTGATTGGACATGGCCTTGTACGTCAGGCAGAGATCACCTCTGAGCAGGCGGTATGATACTGAATAGAGCTGAAGTTTCTCCAGTCTGGCAGAATAAGACATATGTTGGAGCCCCTTGATCCTCTTGGTGAGGTACTTTTGTGGTCTCTCCAGCTGTTGCAAATGCCGGGCGAGGTACATACCAAATGAGGCATTGTACTCAATCATGGGTCTGATGAGGGAGGAATATAGGGGTACAATGACATCCTTGGATCTGGATGTGAATCCCTTCATGATGAGGTGTGCAAGGTAGAATGTTTTTCTAACCACTTTGGCAACGTGGGTTTCAAATGAGTGGTCGCTGTCGACTTGGGTCCCTAGGTCTCGGATTACTTTTTCAGTACTCAGTGGGGTGTTGTCTGTGTGATAATTTGTGGGTACTTTGTTTTTCCCAAAGGGGATAACTATACATTTTTTGGAATTTAGTTTAAGGCCGTGACTCCGGCACCAGTTGTCCGTTTCTGTGAGGCCTTTTTGTAGGATGTGTGTTTCTGTGAGGCCTTTTTGTAGGATGTGTGTGTCTGCTGGTGTATCGACTATGGCGCCTAGTTTGCAGTCATCTGCGAATGCCACAGCCCTCCCCCGTGTTTGCTTTAACATCTCAGAAATAAATGCCGAACAAGAGGGGTCCCAGGACAGATCCCTGTGGGACACCACTTGTGACTGGCTTTGAGTCTGACATTGCTCCAGCGATTTTAACTTTATGGGTTCTGTCCTTTAGCAGGTTTGCAACCCATCTAGTGACATAAGGGTTTATATTTAAGCTGTTGAGCTTATCTATGATGTCTGAGTGGGGTATTGTGTCGAAGGCCTTAGCCAAGTCCAGGTATGCTGTATGGACCGCTTTGCCCTAGTCAATGGCTCTAGTGACGGTTTCGAAAAAGTCAACCAGGTTTAAAAGGCAGGATCTGCCCTTTACAAAGCCGAACTGGGTGGGGCAAGTGTCTGTAGGTCCCCTATGTCTCTGTTTATGAGTTCCATAATGATTCTTTCCATAGCTTTACAGACCAGGCTGGTTAAGCTTATGGGGCGGTAGTTTCCAGGGTCTGTAAAGGCACCCCCCTTGTGGAGTGGGACCACTGTTGCTGTACGCCAGTGTTCAGGTACATATCCCGAAGTAAGGCTAAGGTTAAATAGCATTTTTATGTGTGGGTTTAGCTCCTCTTGGAGTTCACGTAACACACAACCCGGGATACCGTCAGGTCCCATTGATGCTGTGTTTTTTTGCTTTGTTTAGGGTGGTTCTCACTTGGACATCTGAGATGACAGGGAGATTACATTCAGCTGGGATAAATATTTCCTCTTTTGGGGGTGAAGGAGGGGAGAAATTTGCACTGAACCGGTCAGCCAGAATGTTAGCAATATCTGTGGGTTCAGTGCATTTTTTATTGTTGTGAACCAACTCTGAGCATATCTGAGGGTTTCCGCCCAGGTTTCTAACATAGCTGAAGAAGGCTTTGTGGTTATCTTTAGTGTCCTTAGCGATTTTTCTCTCAAAGTTGGCCTTGGATGTTTTTATGAGAGAACGTAGTTTCTTGCTAATGTTGATCAGAGATGTCTTCCCTTCATGGGATTTTGCTCTGACGTGCAGTAGCTTCCTTCTTTTGTTATACAATTTGTTTACGGTTGAGGTCCACCAGACAGGACGCTTACCTTTGGTGGAGAGGGACTTGGATTTGTTTGGGATTGCATGATCCATGCATTCTTGGAGATGTCCATAGAAAGCATTTGTGAAGGATTCGGCATTGTGGGATGTGGTATCCACTTGCACAGTGGGCTTAAAGGATACCATCTCAATCTTAAGAAGAGTGAAGTCTGCTTTTGAGAAGTTTTTCACTGTGGTCTTTTGTGCTGGGGGTGGAGGTGGGATATGTATATCCAGGGTGATTAGTTTGTGGTCAGATCTCACTAGTGAGGGGTATACTTCCAGTGTGGAGCATTTTGTCCCCATGTTTGTGATGATCAGGTCTAGTATATTATCTCCCCTAGTGGGAGAGGTGACTAATTGTTCCAGTGCATTTGAATTTATGAATTCCAGGAACCTTTGGGCTAGGGTATTAGGGCTAGAATAATGTACCCAATCTATGTTTGGGTAGTTGAAGTCTCCCAGTATGATGATATTTTGTGATACATTCATATCCTCCAGTGTCTTCAGGAAGGCTGAGTGGAGTTCTTGAGATTGGGAGGGTGGTCTGTAACATGCTACCAGTTGTATAGCAGTTTTGCCTATGGTTAGTTGCACCTGTATGATCTCTGATGCTTCATGTGTTGCTACTAACCTGGAGGTGTGGGTGTCTTTGATGAATATGGACACTCCCCCTCCCTTTGTGGTTCGGCCTGGGTTTTGGGGCCGAAAAGCATGATACGAGGTATAACCTGGTAATGCTGGGGTGCTCTCAGGAGCCTTGAACCAGGTTTCAGTTATTGCACAGACATTGATATTCTCCATGCTGAGGAGTGCATCAAGTGCCTGCATCTTGAGATTTAAACTTCTGGCGTTGAGCAGCATTACTTTTAGTTTTTTTGCATTATTGTTTTCTAAGGAGGTGGGTTTGTCTTTTGAGCCTTGCCTAAAAAAGGCACTATGGGGGTGGCAAGAGCCTTAGCCAATATCCGGAAGCCCAGTGGTGACAGGTGTACGCCATCCCTTGCGAAGCAGCATGGCTTGTCCAACATGTCATCCCAGGCAGACAGACACTGGATCCCCTTAGAATGACACCAGTACTTGAGCCAATTGTTAAAGCTGATCATCTTGTCTTTGTATTGTGGTATCATTCTTGGGGAGGGCAAGATGCTGCTCAGGGTCAGGGTCATACCAGCCTGGGCTACATAATCGGAGAGCTCCTCTATGTCTCTTTTCATGTAGTCCAGGCAGGTACGTCTCAGGTCATTCACACCAGCATGGACAATGATGGAGTCATATTTGTACTTGCTCTGGAGTGACTTGAGTGCGTGCGTTATGTGGCGGATCCTAGCTCCCGATAGACAGCTCACAGTCACCTTCTCCTTGTTCAATCTTTAATTAACCATCAGTCAGAATAAAAAAATAGTATTATAGTATTAGAAGTATTTTTGACCAAAACACCAACACTGACATTTTAAATGAATCTTTATTTTATTACACTAGATACAAAATTAATTATGGAATTCTGGAAATGTATCTTCCTGGGGTGTGGTTATAGCTATCAGTTTACAACTGCCTGCAACCTTTAACAGACAGTTCTGAAACAAAATATATTAACGTTCCATTATTACATTGTAACTTGTACATTATTACATTGTAACTTATACATTATTACATTGTAACTAGCACTCAGTCATATCTGCAGCTCCTTTCCCTTTAACATGAATTGCTTGGTGTGATGCTTTGGGGGTCTGGATTATCTAACAGGTGCTAAATGAAAAGGTAAAACAAAAGAAACACAGTGGAACTGACTGCTAATGTAGTTTGTCAGTTCTTATTCATACTTGTGTATTTACAATCATATTTTCATAACAGAGCTGCATGCTATTAAGAAAATCATGATGAATGTCATGCTGGGATACACACACTGTGAAGTATAATGTACTTCTACTTGATATTTATTTATTTAGTTTTTTTTACATTTGTTTACCAGAAAGTTTGAATGGGTAAGAGCCATTTTCAATGGAGACCTGAGGATATTACAACTTGTTTGCTAGTAAGTATGAAGGTGAGTACGTTACCACATCCAAAACCAACCATCCATCATCACACGGAGCGTCAGACAATGTGGAGGACACCATCGGCGACGCATCATCACAGGGAGCGTCAGACGATGTGGGAAAACACCGTCTGTGACGCATCATCACAGGGAGCATCAGACAATGTGGGAGAACACCGTCAGTGACCCATCATCACATGGAACGTCAGATGATGTTGGAGAACATCATCAGTGATACATCATCACATGGAACCTTAGATGATGTTGGAGAACACCGTCAGTGATGCATCATCTCATGGAAACTTAGATGACTTCGGAGAACATCATCACATGGAACCTTAGATGATGTTGGAGAACACCGTCACTGATGCATCATCACTTGGAAACTTAGATGATGTTGGAGAACATCATCACATGGAAACTTAGATGATGTCGGAGAACACTGGTCAGTGATATTTGTATAGTAAGCTGTACAGCTTGATAGATAATGAATGTTATTTCATGTTAACTAAGTAAATATACATACTTTTTTCATATTTTTTAATACTTCACTGAGCAAACATTTAGGAATTTCTTGAAATCAGGTAAAAGATGAAGTTTCCTGAATACAAGTACTGTTGATGCTGTATATCCGAGTTGTACAAATCTGAGGATATGAACAATTGTGAAAATTTACAGGAAAATGTAACTCTGGATTTTTATACTGTACTGATGTAAAAACAGTGAGTACACTGACTTCTATCACTGCATTGTTTTGCCAAACACATTGCTGGTTGCACCTTTTTAAATAGTGTTCATTGTTACCACGATGTTTACATTTGTTTGCCTTATTATATTCTCTTGCTAACATGATGTTTACATTTGTTTGACATATTCTATTGCTAACATGACGGGTGAATATTTTCTAGAAGAGGTGAATTTACTAAAGCAGCTCTTTGGAGAAAGAGGGTACCCGGCACATTTGGTTAATGAGTTAGCCAAGGAGGTCTTTGCGGGTAGGGATGATGTATATTCCCCTTTGTTGCGGAAAGGGACAACACAGGACACTGGTTCAAAATCTTTGGGGAAGTTTGATTCTCACAATAGCTTTGTTTACACTTTTTCGGAGGATTCTTCCCAGGTAGAACAGTCAATTTTAAGATTTTGGCCTATTCTGAAACAGCATGAAGAGCTTAAGCAAATAATCAATGAGCATCCCTCTTTTGTTAGAAGGAAGGACAGGAATCTCAAAGGGTTACTTGAAGGGAGACCGAGAGTTGGTGGCAAGCGAACTTGCCCCAAACTTGGTACCTATAGTTGTGGAGCATGCAAGCAGTGCACCTATGTGGTAAACGACAGTGTATTATTCATCCCATCAAGAAGATTTAAATTTAAGGTTGAACATTACTACAACTGTGGGGTGAAGGGTGTTGTGTATTTGGGTTTTTGCATACAATGCTGTAGTTTTTATGTGGGCAAAACCGAGAGAACCCTTAGAAGAAGGATTTTGCTGTAGTTTTTATGTGGGCAAAACCGAGAGAACCCTTAGAAGAAGGATTTACGAGCATTTATATGAAATTTCTAAAAAGAAGGACACTAATGCTTTTTATAAACATCTTGGCACATGCCCCAACATGCAGTTGAGATTTATGGTTTTAGAACAAGTTCTGCAGGACAGTAGAGGAGGGGACTGGGAGGCTCGGCTTGAGTATAAGGAGCTGTTGTAGCAACTCAAATTGAATGCCACTAAACCCCCAGGCCTGAATGAAAGTGTCAGCATTGCCAGTGTCCTAAAATTAAGAAGGGACAAATCATAAATTAAAAAATTAAAAAAACTACAGTTTTTATGGCTGAGTCTATTTTACACAACAGATAGTTTTATTTATTTATTAACCAATAAATTTTATCACCTTTTGTAGGCATTTTTTGTGCAAAGTGTACTGAATACACACATTGTGGTTTTGTAGGTTCTATTTATTCATTTACCCATTCTAACAAAAGATTTTTAAAAAAGATTTTTAGGATTGATTAATGATGCATTAATGTTTTTTAATGTTTGTTAATGTTTTTTAACATCTTGTTGTTTTACAGAAGTGTTTTTACTATGGCATGGCTTATAATTTATTCAAAAGCATGGCTCAGTGGTTTTGCTTGCATTGGGTTAATAATTTATTTGCCTATTAATTTATTTGCCTACCAATTAAGCTGTTAACACATTTGATCATGTGATTTTACTACTTGCAGTATATAAATTTGTGATTTTGTAAGTGCAAACTCATCTTGAAAAAGCCTGGTACTGATCCAGGCGAAAGCGCTTGATTTTATATGTTTTTCGTCTTTTATTTTGAATAAAATTGGCAGTGAGTTACTGTTGAACTGGTTCGCTTTTCTCCTTTGCTCTGGATTTTGGTACTTATTATATTCTCTTGCTAACATGATATTTACATTTGTTTGACTTGTATTCTATTGCTAACATGATGTTCACATTTAACAGGTTTACATTTGTTTGACTTATATTCTATTGCTAACATGATGTTTACATTTGTTTGACATATTCTATTAACAGGTTTACATTTGTTTGACTTTTTATATTCTATTGTTAACACAATGTTTACATTTGTTTGACTTATTATATTCTATTGTTAACACAGTGTTTACATTTGTTTGACATATTCTGTTAACATGATGTTTACTTTTGTTGGATTTATTATATTCTATTGTTAACACAATGTTTACATTTGTTTGACTTATTATATTCTTTAACTTCATTTTTTTAGAAAATACTCTTGAATCTGAGAAGTTTATACACTGCTGGAGAAGTGCCATTCCACAGCTGTTAGCTGTGAATGAGTTAACCCTGAGGGACTCTACCTGTGGTTACCTTCCATTTAAAGGAGAAACCGTTGATGCTGGCACTAAATGTGAAATGCAGTTAATCACATACGAGTTAATCAACAGCAATTTAAATCTTTCAGTTGATCGTGGGAATGCGGATGTAATGCTCTGACCACATCAGCACAGACCAGAATAACTGTAAAACTAGCATCAGTAGCCACACCGATATATAATCATAGAAACCTAACCATCTGATATGGCAGGATCTAGTCTTGGCAGACCCATGTTGACATATGCCTGCGTTATCCTAGTATCAAAGAGTAGCCTTTCAAAATACTCATTTGCAGTGCAAATAATACTATTAGCTTTACAATGATGGGTAAAACTGAACTTTCCCTTAAGAAATGTTTTACCAGGACAGCATCACTTCTTACATGAACATTTGTTAATGTTAATTAATGTACAATACACATCTACTTCAAAAAGTTGGGTACACACTGTATCAGTATCTCTTAAGAAATTACTTCCAGACTCCATATGAGAATAGGATATGGCAGCAAAAATCTGAAGTGTCTCATCCCTTCCTTACTAACTGCTGCCCTTATAAGATAGAAAATCAACCAGCTGTGTGGCTTCCATTTTTTAACATAGTTAAAATTTTCTCTTTTGTTGTCAGTAACCACAGAAGTCAGAGACTCCTCACAGGAAATTTTGGCCTTGTATATAATTTCTTTTAGTAGTTTAGCGATCTTGGAATACTTAATTATTATACAATGTAACATATATACTTTTTCTTGTTGGATATCTTAAATTTCATTGTTCTTCAAAGTAACATTACTTTATCAAATTCTGTATAATACAAACTTCCAATGAACACTGTTCACCAACACAACAGAAGCAGAATGGCCTTCACTGAAGAAATAAAAGCATCTGAAATGGTATTTTACATAGGGGGACATAAACTCCTACATTATGCATACAGCAGACTATGTGTTTTCTACCCCCTTACTTATAATGAACCATCAGGTGGTTGCATTTTGGGGACAGCGGTGGAGGTAAAGTCATGACATACAGTGACCAAGGATTCCAAGCAGATGTACCATGAAATAAACTGCTTCCAGATGGACAGGTCACATAACCTGTTACAGAATTCTGTGCATTCTGCAGTCTTGCTTTGCTATTTGTTTTCTGCCCATTCCTTCATCCGGCCACCCCTCCTAGCCACTCACCTGGCCTCTTCATTTGCCCTGGGTGAAACCTTAAGGCCCTGTACTTTCATGGGTGCAAGAGAGGAGTAAGAAATTGAATTGTGTTGTTATCCAGACAAATGAGTCTTTTGCTGTACAACCCTAACCCCATCCTGTCAGTAGCTCTCTGTGGTTTAACAGCCTGCTGCAACATGAGGGAACATGCATGGTTCAATTATAGTGTGACTGAGGCAGATCTGCCTAACTTCATGCAGGTTTCATCAATATAATAAGCAAAAGCTACTTTCTTCCGCCCTTCGTGGATAAGCTGACATTAGTAGCTCAACTCCATTTTTCCTTCCTGGCTCTTCCAGTGACCATGACTCTAATCAAACATGGGCCCTCTAGGTCATAGATAGGACTTTGTCCCTTTACTCCACAATGACCGGAGCTCTTCTGTTGATTTGCAGTCAAAAATGATTCACAAAAGAAATACACACAGACATTTTTGTAGAGAGTTCAATATTTCCATTTGTGAAGAGAGCACAAATTAGCAGTTAACATAAAGCAGTTATAAAGGAAATAACTTACTGGTGCATGTTCTACCACGTTTAGGAGTTGCTTCATCTTGCAAATGTTGATCCTTGACTTCCTTTGCTGTGTTTAAAAAAGGAATACGACTAAAATGAGATTTTGAAAACAAGCAGTTCAACTTATCTGTTAATAATAATCCCAAGCCAACATGATTTCCACCCACATCACAACACATCCACAGCACTCATTTCTTTCACTCGAACCACTACAAGATGTTGGAGAACAATAAGCTGGTTTCCTGTCATTTCCTTGACATCTTTAAAGCCTTTGATACCGTCTCCCACAAACTTCTTCTATCTAAACTGTCTAACCTGAATCTCTCCCACTCCACATTTCAATGGTTCTCCAGCTACCTTTCCAATAGATTTCAATCCGTCAAATGGCTCTCTGTCACCTCCCCCTTCCTCACAGTTCAAACTGGGGTTCCACAGGGTTCCATTCTTGGATCCTTGCTTTTTAACATTTTCACTAATAATCTCTATACATCTCTTGCTCCTCTTTAATACAACATGCTGATGACTCTACAATTATCTCCTTTTCTGACAATCTCTCTCGTCTCCTTACCCTTTACCCAGGAATCACTCCTCTCAGTGGAACACTGGCTAACCAATAATCAACTCCTACTCAACCCTAAAAAAACTAAACTTTTACTCTTCCTCCCAAAATCTTTACAACACAAAAACACCTTTGCTACCACTTCCCTCAATAACAATCATCTCTGTTGAACCTCATACAAAACTGCTTGGCGCAACTATCGATAACCAACTAAAATTCGATATCCAGATTCAACAGACTATCAAAAAGACCCACCAAAAACTAGGCATATTATGTAGGCAAAAAATATCTTACAAGGTTATCCTGTTTTTCCACCTGAAAATGGTTAAGAAATTCCTTACAATTTCAGAGCAGTCCTTGGTCAATTGTGATTGTTTCTCAAACACTAACTTGTCTTTGCTTTGGCTCATTAGCAGCAGTACAAAGAACTGCCTGCTCACACCCTTGTTCTCCCCTCCCCTGTTTATTACCTTAAGACAATCCCAAAGTTAATAAATATTACCTGTGGCAGGCACCATTTTTAAAACTACAACCACCCTTGTCACTATCATATGTTCATTCATCAGTTAACTCTGTTACCCGATTGTTTCCAGCCCCCTCATAAGAGCAACTAACAGGGTCTCTACCTGCTTCGCTCCACAGCGCTAACCCAACACTACCTCCTCCATCTTCCCACTACTATCACACCTCCTCAACTAACATGTACAAGCATACCTTACCTATATTCACTGCATGCACTCTCCTTGCATATCTTACATCCTACCAAAGTTCTATGATTCCCGCACTCAACCACTACCACTGTACTACTACTCACACCATACTCATGTCTCACCCTCACTCAGCTCCCCTCCCACCAACTCAAGAACCATCCCTATGCACCCCCCCACATATTCTACCAACTATATTACTCAAACATAAAGCATCCCTACAACTTAACATAGTAACCCTCCCACAATACCCATTACCCAAAGAGCACAATCATAAAGTTTCCTTTATAAACAAACACATTCAAAAACTGAGAAAACTAATAACCTCATGCATATCAAAACTAGCCCTAAGTGGAGATATCCACCCCAACCCTGGCCCTACCATCTCCAACCCCAATCCTCATAATCAGAGTAGAAACCACAACTTCTCCCATATTACAGCCAATAGAAAGCCAAATGACTTCCTTCTACTAAGCCTAAATATTAGAAGTATATCCAACAAAGTCCATGAACTCCATGCCACCATAGACTTATACTCTCCAGATACAGTCATCCTGACAGAAACCTGGCTAAAACCTCACATTACAAGTGAGCAAATACTCCCTACAGGTTATGGCATACTAAGAGTAGACCGGCTAAACAAGAAAGGAGTCTGTGTAGCTATAATATTTAAAACAGCATCTAAACATCCAGATCTTAAAATCATCAGCTCCACAAATAGGCAATGAAGAAATAATATATACCAACCTCAAAACAAAACCATCAACATAATTGGATGCTACTTCCCACCTGGCCAAAACATCCCTCCACTAGAAAACCTCCTCAGCTGGTCTACCCACCATCTCCCCCAAGAAACTATCATTTTAGGTGATTTCAATATTGACTGGCAATCCTGTTCTGGCAACCATCCAACCCATCATGTAAATCTTCATGGCTTCACCCAACTAGTCCAGTCACCAACCAGGATAAATAAAAACTCCAGCAAGCACACTACTGTGGATTGGATACTAGTCAGTAAGAGCCCTCAGTCATATATAACAGGCTGCTTATCAGACAGCCTCAGTGATCACTCCCCAACATTCCTACTGAAAAAATACCTATACCAAGCTAAACCTGTCTACAGTGAGATACGTAAAAAAAATAAACTTTAACCCACTCACATTCATCTCATCCCTCAAAGAATGCAACTGGCATCCTCTAAAGTACCTCAGTCTTGATGACGCAGTTGAATTTTTTAATACTACCTTCCTGAGCATCCTTAATTACCATGCCCCCAATAAGACTTTCCAGAATCAAAGCACAATCCTCCCCTTGGCTACAGAAAACCACTAAGTCAGAAATGAAAAACAGGGATAAAGAGCATCCTTAATTACCATGCCCCCAATAAGACTTTCCAGAATCAAAGCACAATCCTCCCCTTGGCTACAGAAAACCACTAAGTCAGAAATGAAAAACAGGGATAAAGCCTGGGAGCACCAAACCAAGACCCCCTCAACTAGACAAATTCCTAGAACTACACAATAGAGTCAAAAAGCTAATAAAACAGGACAAATTCCAATACTACCAGTCTGCCCTAGACTCCTCCGAATACATCCTCAAGTAGAATTACAGACAAGACCTCTTTTTCCTTCCTAAAGGATGTAAAAATTCCTGAAATAATGATCTTTCCCAGTGTAGGGTCTCAGTTGCCAGCATATGTAGAAAACGCCTCGTCTTATTTTGGTAGCTTGTATAGATTACTGAAAGCTGAGTACAGTCTGCAAGAGAAATACCGCTGAGACAGCTTTGGGTGTAAATAAGGGACTGGCCTTCAAACACATCATTTCATTATGAAAACCTGTGCATGCAGGCTTCCACTTAAGGACTCACAACTTTCATTCTGCATATGTTTAAAGTATCTAAGAAAATTACTTAATGTCCAGTTTGGTATCTTGTTTAAAAAGAGGTCAAGATAAATCTTTCAGCAAAAGGTTCAAATCTCAGGGAGTACAGACATGGTTTCTAAGACATCTTAAATGCAAAACAACTTAAGACAAATCAAAACACATAGATGCATCAATACCACTGGGAAAAAAACTGGCACACAAGCAAAACCACAGAAGCGTGTACTTTGATGGCTGGCAACATTAATTCTGAGTGAAAGAGATAGTTTACGTAATCCTAGATTCTTGAACTGAACCATTTAACGAGTCATCCACGTTGTTGTGTGATTGCTTTCGATTTTTCCTACCCATTACTTCCAGTTCCTCTTGTGCTTTTAAATTCAGAAGCTCATAAGCTGCGCAGCCCCTACTGTAACTCTGCTTTTGGATGCGCTGCCCAGTCTCAACTAATTTGCTCGCACTAGTGAGCACAAAAAGATCAAACTTTACACTATTAAAGCTTGATTTATCCTCTCTTTCATATCTTCCCACCTTCTTGACGTACACTAAATTACACAGAGTACTTACCCCTATTTTTTTTTCCACACTACAATTAAAATCTGTAAATTTAAGGCCGGATTACTTATCAGTAGAAAACCTAGGAACCACATCTCAGGAATCAGCTTGGCATTAGTGCTTTTGTTTTGGTCTTGGTGAAAGAACGACAACAGGGACATTGATTCCGGACTGCTTTTGATTGGGCAGTGTATATAGGACGTCATTGATTGCTCTAGTTGCCATTTTTGGTAGAAACCTCTTCAGTTTTAATTTTAGACTAAAGCTCTCAACCTCTTGCCTCTACAATAAAGGACAAATCCAGAAATAATATGGGCCATTTTTTAAATATTAGTATTAATATTTTAAGAGGCTGACAGAACAGAATATGAATTAGCATGCATTTTTCTTAAATAAAAGAAGTTTACAACTAATTATCATTGTTATTTATTAAGTGTAATCACCACTTTTTCTCTGAAGATTGCCAGTTTTATGAATGATTACAAGGTAAAAAACAATGACAGAACATCTGGAGTACTTGAGAGGTAGGTTTTAGATCTTTGTGCAGACTGGGCTTTCTGTTGTGTTGAATTGTTAAGTGCTTTCTAGGGCATCTAGCAAGAGATACCAAAGGAAACTACAACTCTTCATTAATTATGTCAGAAAATTAACAGAGAGTGGCCAGTGATACACTGAAGTAATCTATAAGGGCATCAGATATTTCAATCCCAAGTATATAGCCAATATTTTCGCAAAAAAGTACCCCATCTATCTACACTGATGTTCCAGTATCCCTGAAAATTTAGTTTCCTCAAATTACCTTGGAACAAGCTTTAGAATTACTGTAAAAGTCTAAGAACAATAATTCCATTGGACTAGACATCATACCAGGCTGTGTTCTCGTCATTAAGTACGCACCAGGCTGCGTTCTCGTCATTAAGTACACACTATCTGAGCCTCTGCTTAAACTCTTCAAACTCAGCCTGTCTACAAGGTCTGTCCCTGATGCCTGCAGAACAGCCATTGTGATTTCCCTGCACAAGAGTGGCCCTTTAAAGACCCTGGTAATCAGAGGTTCATCATCTTCACCAAACCTAAATGCAAAACCACAAAATGTACAATTGCAGAACTCATTTATACAAAGGCAACTTAACTGAAGAGTTTGGTTTTGTGAAGGGCATAGCCTGCCTCCTGAACATAGTAGACTTTTTTGAAAAGGTTACAGACGGTGTTGATAGTGGTAACCCTGTATATGCACACTACCCCTATGCTGTTATTTAAAAAATAGGCTAACTTAGACACCCATATCTTATTTGCTGGATTGCAAACTGCTATCCAGCAGATTCCAGACTGTGAAAGTTGGTGGCACCCCACTGGGCTTAAACTTGTAACTAGAGAGACTCATAGGTTGGTACTAGGCTATTGGCCCTAGGGCATATACAAGCCTAGCCATAACAATTCCCTGGCTATTTCTTCCCAGTATTTACTTCCTACAGGGATCAATGCAGGGCCTGCTCCCAGTTGGAAATTACTCTGCAGACATCCAGTCTAATATCTCAAAAGTGCAGATCATCTAGTTTGCTGATGACTGAACGCTGGGCACTGTTATGTACCCATCCACTGACACTAAACAGGTCCAGCAAGGGCAGGAATATACTCATATCTGCTATGATCTCAAGCCAAATGTCAAAAATGTAGCGTAGTCATCATCATCATCATCATCAACTCCCTTTCCCCAATTTTTCTACATGGGGTCAAGGTGTCTTGTCAACAATTGCCATCTCTCTCGATTCACTGTCACTCTCACCTTCTTCAACAATCATGTTTGACTGTCGCAGGTCTTCTCTAACACAATCCATCTGCCTCTTTGCCGGACGCCCTCATTTCCTCTTGCCTTCTTCCCGTTTGTCTCCTGCGTTCCTGGACATGTGCTTGAACCGCAACAATCTATTCTCTTTGACCTTCTCTGCAACTGGAGCTACATGGGTTTACGCTCTGATGTTCTCATTTTTTAGTCTGGCCTACATGTGTGTATCCTACCACCAATCTCAGGCACTTCATTTTCATCACCTCTGTCTCTGCTGCTCACTTTCACTGCCCAGGTTTCTGTACCATACAGTAAAATTGGACACACTGCTGTTTTGTACGCTGCCCCCACCTCATATGTAATAAATGCTGTTCCTCTTCATACACATACTGTCACAGGAGATCTGGGTAATTATGGTGATAATTCTCTCTCATTCAGTCATCATGTTTCCACCATGGTCAGTGAATTTTGAAAGGAATATCTTCAAGATCCAAAGACGTCATCCGCTGTACTCTTCCCTTATTAGACCGGTCACGGAATACAATACCCCTTTGTTATGTATAAATATAAATATAATGCTCAATCAGGAAGGTCCCATAGAAATTTAACCAAGAAAAATTTGTATTTAGCGAATGATGACAAGACGGTAACTCTGAATGTCACTTGAAAACCTCCAAAGCACACCCGACTGCCCAGTAGATAAAGAAGGACCAAATTAAAACAAAAATTGGATATTTCCTATGTTCTGCTGGTTATCTAGCATGCTATTAGAACTGCGGCTTTTTTCAGTGGAAAAGAAAGTCTGTGAATAAACAAAGGCTATCAGAAGCCAGGGAGGTAGGACATCTGAGTACGCAAAGCACCCAAGAATATGAGCCAGGTATAAATGCTACTTCTGGACGTGAGTGACCACAAAATGCAATGCTATTAAGCATGCAATGCAGGATGGGTGAAATCTTTTAATCAGGATAAGTAAGGGTAACACACACTGTTGTACCTTTTGACAGTATACTGCTCATATATTCATACAGAAACCAGAATTGTATTAAAACACTATGCTGCCTTGTAGCTAAAGCTACATTCTCTCACCAGAAACTGAGTTATTAAATTACATTATTTCATTAATTAAATATTAAACCGGCCTGGTAACTCGGTGGTCATACATCTATTCTTCTGAGAAAATACACCAGCCTGAAATAGAGCACAGAGGGTGGATTCACACTGGAACATGAGCTATATACATGCAAAATGTAACAAACACAGTGTAAATAATGAGCTATATACATGCAAAATGTAACAAACACAGTAAACAGTGTAAATAATGAGCTATATACATGCAAAATGTAACAAACACAGTGTAAATAATGAGCTATATACATGCAAAATGTAACAAACACAGTGTAAATAATGAGCTATATACATGCAAAATGTAACAAACACAGTGTAAATAATGAGCTATATACATGCAAAATGTAACAAACACAGTAAACAGTGTAAATAATGAGCTATATACATGCAAAATGTAACAAACACAGTGTAAATAATGAGCTATACACATGCAAAATGTAACAAACACAGTAAACAGTGTAAATAATGAGCTATATACATGCAAAATGTAACAAACACAGTGTAAATAATGAGCTATACACATGCAAAATGTAACAAACACAGTAAACAGTGTAAATAATGAGCTATATACACATGCAAAATGTAACAAAATGCAAATAATGAACTAAATACATGTAAAATGTAACAAACACTGTAAATAATGAGCTATATACATGCAAAATGTAACAAACACTGTAAATAATGAGCTATATACATGCAAAATGTAACAAACACGGTGTAAATAATGAGCTATATACATGCAAAATGTAACAAACACAGTGTAAATAATGAGCTATATACATGCAAAATGTAACAAACACAGTGTAAATAATGAGCTATATACATGCAAAATGTAACAAACACAGTAAATAATGAGCTATATACATGCAAAATGTAACAAACACAGTAAACAGTGTAAATAATGAGCTATATACACATGCAAAATGTAACAAAATGCAAATAATGAACTAAATACATGTAAAATGTAACAAACACTGTAAATAATGAGCTATATACATGCAAAATGTAACAAACACGGTGTAAATAATGAGCTATATACATGCAAAATGCAACAAACACAGTAAACAGTGTAAATAATGAGCTATATACACATGCAAAATGTAACAAAATGCAAATAATGAACTAAATACATGTAAAATGTAACAAACACTGTAAATAATGAGCTATATACATGCAAAATGCAACAAACACAGTAAACAGTGTAAATAATGAGCTATATACACATGCAAAATGTAACAAACACAGTGTAAATAATGAATAATATACATGCAAAATGTAACAAACACAGTGTAAATAATGAGCTATATACATGCAAAATGTAACAAACACAGTGTAAATAATGAGCTATATACATGCAAAATGTAACAAACACAGTAAACAGTGTAAATAATGAGCTATATACACATGCAAAATGTAACAAAATGCAAATAATGAACTAAATACATGTAAAATGTAACAAACACTGTAAATAATGAGCTATATACATGCAAAATGTAACAAAATGCAAATAATGAACTAAATACATGTAAAATGTAACAAACACTGTAAATAATGAGCTATATACATGCAAAATGTAACAAACACGGTGTAAATAATGAGCTATATACATGCAAAATGTAACAAACACAGTAAACAGTGTAAATAATGAGCTATATACATGCAAAATGTAACAAACACAGTGTAAATAATGAGCTATATACACATGCAAAATGTAACAAAATGCAAATAATGAACTAAATACATGTAAAATGTAACAAACACTGTAAATAATGAGCTATATACATGCAAAATGTAACAAACACAGTGTAAATAATGAGCTATATACATGCAAAATGCAACAAACACAGTGTAAAAAGATATAGACATGCAAAACTTAAATGTAAATATCTGCAGTACACTGTATACAGATGCAGCTCAGAAGTATCAAAACGTGATACAGCCACGCGTGTAAACAAATGCACACATATTCATGTGAGAACACACACGCATGCACAGTACGTGTAAACAAATGCACACATATTCATGTGAGAACACACACACATGCACAGTACGTGTAAACAAATGCACACATATTCATGTGAGAACACACACACATGCACAGTACTACGCAAAGCAATGCATGTGCCCAAACAGCCACGCGTGTAAACAAATGCACACATATTCATGTGAGAACACACACACATGCACAGTACTACGCAAAGCAATGCATGTGCCCAACTGAAGCAGTTTTACCCTCGGGTCATAAGCCAAACAGGACCTAATATATTGTAGTAGTTGTGATAAGCAATACACAACCATAGACTCTGACAGATTAATATGTACTAGACAGTGATGACTGTTAAGGCAGGGCCTGAAGTTGGTACTTAATGTGACGTTGTGGATCTTCTGTGGGAAATTGTCCTAAGTCTTAGAGCCACAATGCATGACCAAAAAGTCCTTATCCACACACTGTTCTTGGTTTGAAGAATATGAAGTTGAAGCATCGCCTACTGTCTAACAGCAAACATCAAAGAAGCCCATCCATGTGGATGTTAGGCAGATGGCAGACCTGATCCAGGTTAGGTAGACCTTAAAATGTGAGGTTAGGTTAGCATTGTGGGGGCTTGGATCAGCTAGGGTAATACAACTGAAGAGCAGGCAGATTATTGAATATTATACATCAGACATGCAGAGTGCACGTGCACACGTACACACACACACACACTTTTGTTAGCAAACACAGAAAAATAAAAAATAACATATAAACATAAACCAGTCACCACTAAATCTTTTATTGCACTTGCTTCTGACGTCTCGGCTACAAGCCTTCAAGTTTTCAACAGTTTTGTTGCCTGATTGTTTTGCATACCTGTACACATGGACAAACAGGAAAAAAGTAACAACAGTAAAGGACTGCTGGGTTACTCACTTTGGCCATTTTCCCTGCGTGGGCAACGACTGCTAAGTAATTCAGCTTGCCCATTTCCCTGCCTACTGCAAACTCCACAGAACTTATCTGTGATGTACTGTTTTCATCCTTAATATTAGGTCCTCATCGTGCCCAAGCTTTCCTGAGCTCTCTCACTGTATCTCCTGTATCAGTGCAACCACTCATCTGCATTATGCACCCAGCCTGTCATCCTATCTGCTGATTACAACATCTTCCCCATGTTGTAAAGTACCGATAGAGACTGTCATCTTCTATTCTGTTAACATCGTGAAAATCCACCAGGCATACACACACCAGTTTTAGAAGTGATGTGGTAGCACTGGTTTGGTTAAAAGACTTGCTTTAAATTATACAATCTGCAATAAGAGACCGAGGGAATGAGACTCATTAATACAGGATAGCACATATGTCAGGGGTCTGAAGCTTTACCAGCCTAGACAGTCCTGCTGGGGGTGTCATTTTCACCATCACTTTATCTAATGATATTCTTCAATAGATTTTTGCCACTTATAATTCTGATAATAAAGGCAGTTTATGATTTATTGATCACGGATATAAAATCTGTAAAAAAAAAAAAAAAACATAAGTAATATTGTAGTTTACCACAGTGCATTGGACTGCATGAGCTGGTCGTGTGCTTTCAATGCTTTTCCCCTGCCTTCCACAGAAGTGTAACTGTGGAATTATTACATACAAGTGTGTGTGTGTGAGAGAGAGAGAGAGAGAGAGGTGAAGGGGGTGGTGTTTTCTTTTTATTGTTTTTGTTTGAGTTATACTGAGTTAGATGAAGTGCCTTCAGACCAGCTGTGTTTGATCAATTGAGTTTACATTTTTTTTTAGATAAAATGACATGCCCACGCTGACATGTACATTATGGGGACCTACAGGCTTTTTTTCATACAAAGGCCACATGTTTACACTTAGCTTTATATTAAGTATAATGTCACAGCTGTGCTTTCTTTTGTTTGCATGCACCAGTAAAACTCTACTTACAAATGACAGCCAACTATTTCTTTGAGTCAACAGATAATTACCACACTTTGATAATTTTTTCCTTACATCACTCACTAATCCCAAAACAATTTTCTTTGTGAGTATAAAGCAAATGTAACTTCATGGTGGATCTCAGCTAACACACAGAAACACTTCTGTTCTATACCCAAATCTTTATACATTTTTTCTGATACTCCTGGAAAGACCATATCTCCATGGTTACCACCCTTCTTACTGTCAGTGGCAAATCTTGGGGGTGGCACCTAGGCATGACCCTCTCCTTTTAAGGATCAAAGCCTGCTGTATGATAAAGAGACACACACACGTGATGTTTTTATAACGGAAATCACGAATGTTTCCCCACTGTATGTTGTAAAAACCAACACAGTGCAACACAAATGCCTTAAGTTATAGTAAATACGAAAACCAGTTGATTGTTCAGATATTGCACTGGGAGAAGTAGTGACTAGTGACTTCTACGTAAAAATCAGAACGTTTTAACATGATAAACATTCAGAAAGATAACAACATACGTTGGTGGTATATGATTGTAGTTACACAAACAAAAACAAACGTCAGACTGCTTGTAAAATTCAAAACAAACTTTCCAGCCCTAACAAACCTCTTGCACATGTGTGAACTACCCGAAGCAGTAATGATTTGGATTTTACTCCTGCAAGTCATAACACATGAGCACTTGAAGTACATTTCGGTTGTAAACACTCACCATTTCTAAACTCTGCATTCATCATAGTCTACCTTAAAATCAACCAGGAGATTGTTTTCTCAATAGGAAAATAACAGCTATATCGTTTGTTGGTTCAGCTAAACTTATATGCATAAGTCCCGCCCCTCTAGTGGTGACTGATAAGGATTGCAGGCAGCCTGCCGTTCACTGGTTACTGTGTTTGTCAGTCCCACGGTTGAGGGTTACTGCTGCTGACGTTGTGTGTGACGTCAGAACGCTCTTCTTTCGGCTTTTCTCGGTTGGGGTCGCCACAGCGGAGCTCCGGTCCGCTAATGATTGGCAGTCGATGTTTTACGGGTGCCGAGGTGCCAGCTCGACGCCCAACCTTCAACGAAGGCACGGCCATTGTGTGATAATAGAATAAGTAAACATTATGGTTTTACTGTACACTCACTAGTTTACCACCATTTATCTGGGATGTCTTGTGCAGCTGAATGCTGTTTAGTCTTAAATCGACAGCCATCAGGTAATTTCTACACAACCAATATTTTCTACAAATAGACGTGAATTTTAATTGTCTCTGTTTTCATCAGCTTTGAGGTTTGGAGCTGATTTCCTTTACACTTCACAAGTGCGTAGTTCTGACTTCACTTAAGGGTACACATGACAAAGGTTTCTGCATCTAGATCTGCTCTTCCCAGAAGGGCTTGCCAGGGGTGACCAGACGAACTTACTGTCTGACAATGATTATCGATAAATGGAGACGACCTATCACGGCTAAGGTGGTACAACAGCAGTGCAGAAATGCATCAGCCATCGGTCATCCTTCTAAATAAGCCCAGGATCAAGGGCAGTCTTTCATTTTTAAGTATGTGTTATAATGACCTCTGATTACTGATTATTGGATATGACCTGCCAGGGCTAAGGTGCCACAGCAGGACACCAGAAATGCATCAGCCAGTCTGTTAAATGATTAACAAAGGGCCAAGTGCAGCCTTTCATTGCATGTGCGCTTTTTGTAAGTAACCTCTGATTTTGTTGTTGTTGTGTCTTTCGGCTTTTCCCGGTTAGGGGTCGCCACAGCGGAACTCCGGTCCGTTAATGATTGGCAGTAGATTTTTACGTGCTGGCTTGCCGGGCCTAATGCACAACCTTCAACGAAGGAACACCCATTCACGCATGTCGCCACACAGAAGACGCTCTAACTAAGAGTACTAGAAAAAAAACTGCACTTTCAGCTGCTATTAACCTTCTGCCCTCTAATAAGTGTATCCTTAAGGCCGGCCCAATGCAGGGCAGCACATTTAGCATATGGGTGCATGTGTAGTTCTACTATGCTATACTTTGTCACCAACATAAATGAAGTCCTTACACAGTAAGCTGGTTTCTCCAGGGCAAACAGAAGTTATTAATTCTGGCAGCACCTGAACTCTACACTTTGGAAGTACTTGGACAACATAAGTGATATTTCCATTTGCGAGCAGATGTGCCCTACATATGCCCTTTTCACATGCACACTTGCAGGTACAAATCCTTGCATTACAAGCAGTGCTAGTGTAAGCAGCCCGTGATTTCCCAGTTACACCAAACAATTTACCCAGAACAAAAGAACTAAACTCTGTCTTTGGATTCTTATTCTTTATTATGTTTTCTTAGTGGGATTTAAAATGAACTTCTGTTCCTCTACAGCCTTGCAGAAACTTACCAAAAAAATCTTCTAGGTTGATGGTTTTTTCAACATCATCTTGCAAGAACTTCAGAATTCCAGCTAATAAAAGCAAAAACAACAGTAAGCAAATCATTTATTTTAAAAATTGGAAACATTATCATTTTAACAGGTGCAGTAACAAAACATCACATTTCAGGAATGACAGGCACATTTATGGCTGACCATGCACCCTAGTGCACACATCTGCTTGTATCCATGAGAAGGGACGGATCTGCAAATAGTACAGAGGCCCACGGATAACACTTGAGAGAGGGGGAAGGGGGCATATGCTAGGGAGAGCAGGGACAGAAGAAGGGATACCTTTCAGGATACTACAGGTAGCACCTCAGCACTTACTATGGAGCCATAACGTGATTACATTTTATGCAGGAAGCAGAAGGCTGATGCATTTCATGTACAGCGAGAAAGCAGTAGTACAATCTTGTCTGAAACTGAAGGCAGCATACATAGTCATACCCTTCGGGAAAAACAAGGTTACCCCTAGCTGCCATATAGGTGGCAATCCACTAAGCACAGAAGAGGTTATCAGGGATCTGGGGACCCAGGTTGACAGTAACCTTTCGTTTGACACTCACGTTGCCAAAGTAGTTAGGAAGACCTTCTACATTGCCCACCTGATCATGAAGGGATTCACATCTAGATCAAGGGAGGTCATCGTTCCCCTGTACTCATCACTCATCAGACCAATGATTGAGTACAATGCCCCATTCGGAATGTATCTGACCCGACACCTGCAGCAATTGGAAAGGCCCCAAAAGTTCCTCACCAAAAGGATAAAGGGTCTCAAAAATATGTCTTATGCTGCCCGACTAAAGGAACTCCAGCTCTATTCAGTCGCTTACTGTCTGCTCAGAGGTGACCTGTGCCTGACATACAAGGCCATGTCCAACCCGGAACTGATGAACATGCTTCACCTCAAAAAATCTAAATCCATCAGAACTACAAGGGCAAGTGACTTAAACCTTAACACGGTTATTAATAGGACGTGCTGGAGGGACAGATTCATCACCCAGAGACTCCCTATGCTGTGGAACAAAATCCCGGTACATGTGAGGCAGAGCACCTCGCTGGCTTTGTTCAAGAGAAATCTTGACCAATGGATGGGAGATCGCAGGTATACCCCAGGGATTACCTCAGTGTCACTGCTTGACAGAGGCACAGCAAAATAATGGGCATAGTAGCCTTCAAACTAAAGGGGTGGCGAAAGCCACAAAACTCTGGGCTAGGCTTATAAATGCCCTTGGGCAGATAGCCTAGTATGAACCTATGTATGTGAGAACAACAAACATCAATTCATTGGATATTAGGAGTAGCAAAAGGAATATTAATAGAATTAAAACTGGGAAGAGGACAAGAGCAAGTACTTACTTCAGGAACACTGAGGGCAACCCCGACACCTTTCTGGTAAGTGCACAGGCTAATTATTTCACAGATACTGCAACAACTCTGGTCAGTGCTGGACTAAGAACATGCAGTATTTATTTCATGGACACCGAGGCCACACTGGTGTGACCTAGAGAATAATGCAGCAGCAGAAGGTTATTTATCTCACGGCTATTGGTCAGCACTAGCTCCAGTTTAGGGAAATGTAGCACTACTGCACAGGAATCTCCCCCCTTGCTAGCTGGTGGGGACAAACAAGGTGAACAGTCCATCAATGATTAATTGATCATTGCCAGTTCATAAGCAGCTGATAGAACAGACAATTTGGGAAAACTGTGGTTTCACTGGAGGCAGTTATACTAACCAGTGGGTACAGTGGGGTACACCTTCTAGGCACTCATGGGGGCTTTACCCTCACACAGAAAAACATTTTTTTGAATTGTCATTTGGTCTATCAGTCTTAAATGCATAATGTTCAATTACACAAATGATGTTACTTTTGAAAATGCAGAAAAGGTTGCCACCTTCTGCCGTTGAAGGAGACCACACGCTGAATCTATTGTATATATTGTATGGGTAGCACTACAGAATCTTCAAGTAATTGAGGGGAGGGGGCACCCAGAAATTATGAATGTGACAGTGACAGCAGAAAAAAATCTAGTCTGTCTATTGTTTACATTTTTTTATACTTGGCATGTTGGTTTCTTGCTTTCTGCCAAGCTCTCACCCGACTCTCCCATATACCTTCCTGTAGTTCCTTATCGCACTACATAACAATAGCCAAATACTACTTCTGTCCATTATGGAGATCTACAATATGCCCGCTGCTGAGAGCAGAGTATGTGCCTTTAGTGACTGCATTCCAGGATTACACAGTCATTAATGTGGTGAGGTGAGCTACCGCAACTTTTCCTATGCTGCTCATGAGCACTTCTGCCTACTTTCCAGATGTTTTTCTGTCACAACACCATGTCAGCGTGGACCAATCCTCTCATATCAACATATGAATGCTAACTCTCCCTTGATGGGAGATCGAAATGCTGAGTGCTAAAACGCCCGGAAAAAAAAGACCGAAAACTCGGAGAGCAGCAAATCTTGAGAAATGCTTTTCTCCTTAAAAATTACTTTTGCAGGGGTGGGGGCAAGCCCTCCACACTCCCCAAACGTATACATATATATATATATATATATATATATATATATATATATATGTATTGGTCTAGGACATTTCACTGAATGCACATTTCACTGAAACTCAAATGACTGAACACAAATCACTGTAAGCACAATTCACTGAAAACTCAATTCACTGAAACACATTTCACTGAATGTTATATATCGCCTTTTTGAACCTGGAGTTAGTATATATAGTAAGGGGGTGTGGGGTATATATCATGTTCCAGAAAACAGTAATATATTGGAATTGCAAGCATCCATGTATATACTTCAAAATATTTAAAATATGTGGGGGTACACCCCACACCCCCCAATGTGGGGGTGGGTGCCCCCCACCTCCTTACTATATACACTAACTCCAGGGTCGCACTACAATGAGGAAAAGGTGATATATAACTTTCAGTGAAATGTGTTTCAGTGAATTGAGTTTTCAGTGAATTGAGCTTTCAGTGAAAAGTGCACACTAATTTGACTTGCAGTGAAATGTGCATTCAGTGAAATGTCCTAGACTCATATATAGATACATATATATATATATATATATATATATATATATATATATATATATATATACATACACTAATTTCAAGAATGCCATACCTTGGAGAAAAGAGAATATTCTGAGAAACGGCATCTCGGACTTGGTATATATAAGTTTGCTCTTTCGGCCATTCAGTCTCTGCATTTTGGAACATATTCTAGCAGGTCCCAGAATTTTAATTGGTTACCTCCCTAGACCCTTCCTTAAGAAGATGACATGCCAACTGTTTAACCCAGCTACCTAGGTGACTGTCCTGCAAAAGGCTGTGTTTCTGCAGTCCACTTGCTACTGGAACAAATGATCAGCCTGCCTCTGTATCAGTGCACGAGGTACTGTTACAGGAACTCAGGAATAATACCAGGTGAGTAATGGAGACCGTAAGATTCCGAGCCTTGTACATCTTTGTTAAGCACTTAATACTGCTTACCCTCCCAAAGTGAGCAGGACTTTTACCCAATAACCGTGGTGAAAATGTATGTCTACCCACCCAGTCATCAGAACTAGCCTTAAATGTACCAAAAGTAGTACTGTTTTTACCTGCAGTTGGAACTTGTTACACTGGCTGGCAGTACACTGTGTTGGGACCCTATCCCCACAGCAAGTTTTCTTTGGGGTTTGGGGTAGATTTAAGTCCTTAGTGCAAGTGTTTATAGAGGCAGTGGTTTTGTGAATAAATAGGAGGTGAAATAGGATTGGGTCCTTTATAGCTCAAGAATTAGGACATCGATCACCCTGTAGCAACCTGTAGGCTACTGAGTGTCACAACAGATATGCTAAACTTTTAACATCTTTAATTTTCTTGGTTAGAAATCTTTGGAGCCTTTCCAGCTGAGCAGTACATTTGGATTTCTACATATCAAAGGGCCAAAGGGGGTAATGTATTTGATGATGGGTCTGATAAGGTAAGAATACGGACATAGGATAACTTCTTTGGCTCTTGAAGATATTCCCTTGGTAAGTAGCTGGACTATATAGAAGGATTTCTTGATTATGGTAGAAACATGATGGTTGAATGAGTTGGAGTTTTCCAAATACGTACCCAGACCACTTATGACCATCTCTGTCCGAAGAGGAGTACCATTTATAACATATGAGGTGGGAACAGCTTTTTTTCCAAATGCTACTATACTGCACTTTTTTGAATTTAACTTGAGACCATTTTTATGACACCAGCGCTATGCATATTCTAACACTTTCTGGAGCTATTTACTATCAGGTGATGAATGTATAACAGAACCCTGCTTGCAGACAACAACAAAAGCAAACATGGTCAGAAAAACTTCTGGGATAATGGCTTAAATGTGGACAAAATATATGCCAAATTGGAAGTAACCTACCCCAGATGCCTGTGGTACCACAATCATTGCAATTTTACATTCATAGATTCTGCAGCAAAATCATCTTCACAAACTGGGATCTGTTGGATAGCCAATTTGCAATCCAGCAGAAAATGTAGGGGGTTATATTGTTTGTCTAATTTTCCAATGATTCCAGCCTGGGTATTAGTAACAAAAGCCTTGGCCAGGTTAACATCAGGATATAGGCATACAACATCAGGGGGATGTATTTCCATAAGAACAAGATACCTGATTAGGGTGACCAACAAAAAGTATAAGAAATTAAAGAGAGGTCACACTACAACTTTGAAAACTGAAATAAACAAGCTGGAAAAACAAACTGGGCATAGTGTGAGACAAGATCAAGAAAAAAATTGAAGAAAAATTCTATAAATATATTGACCATAATAAGAAACATTTTTATAGATACATATGATGTGGAAAGAAGAAAGATATACAAATTGATAAACTGTGTGTGTAGATTCCAAAATTTATTCTCAGACAAAATTACAAAATCTTATGCGAAACAGTTTTGCTCCACAAAAGGGGTGATAAGTTGCCCTAGTGACATCCAGGTAACCGCTGAAACTGGAATCAAATTAGATTATATTGAAAAAGAGCTGCGCAAACTGGATCCAAACAAAGCACAGGGAGGAGACACAATCAGTAATAATCACCTGAGAACACTGCAGCAAGAAAGAATAGTTGTGTAAAATCTTACCATAACCATAGATGTCCTTCTCTTCTGCTGCAGTATTCTTTACAAATGGGTCGTATTCTGCCTATCGATCCAACATCTGGGCTGTATACAAAAGCTTCTAGCCACTGCCAGTACATTGGACATTGCACATAGGTACTGACAACATCAGCCATAAAAGGATGTCTGCATGTACCATTCTCAGAATAAGGTAGCCCCATGAGGAACAAGAATCCTAAGGCCAAAAAAAGAGTCATCCTAGGAAGAAACAAGTTGTGGGGGGTGGGACAAAATACTGCAACATAGAAGAGAAGCAGATCTATGGTTATGGTAAGAAAGTACTACTGGAATGTCCGCAGAATGCGAGTCTTGATTTCTTTTATGACACCAGATAGAAAATATGGATGTCTGCATGTACCATCCTCAGAATAAGGTATCCCAATGAGGAACAAGAATCCTAAGGCCGAAAAAGGAGTCATCCTAGGAAGAAACAAATTGTGGGGGGGGGGGATAGAATACTGCAACATAGAAGAGAAGGACATCTATGGTTATGGTAACAAAGTAATACTGGAATGTCCACAGAATGCGAGTCTTGATTTCTTTTATGACACCAGATAGAAAATCTTATTCATCTGGAAATATAAGAATTCCTAGTACTGGGTTTCCTGGCCTCCTGCAAAACTCTAAGCATGTTCTGTGAGGAAAAGGTGCCTAAAAGGGATCAGAAGTTGATCACCCACAAGGTAAACTGCAGTGCTGACAGATGTCAACAGATCAAGGATCCCTTGTCCTGTCTGAGTAGGTCCAACCAGTGAGGCAACTTGTAGTGATGACTCTTGGCTAGTTGCAGAATTAGAGGAAAGCAGTCTGTCTTGGCCAAAAGGGTGTCACCAGCAAGATACCCCACTGGTGAACTAGATCCAGGAACACATCCCTGTGGAGCATCCACACATGGGATTGTGTCAAGGATCTGCTCAATACATCTGCCACTGTGTTCTGAGCTGAGGGGCAGGTACACAGTATGCAGTGTCACCTTGTATTGGATAGGCAATTCTCATGCCTTAAGGGGTAGGCAATAAAGCAGATAAGATTTTGACCCCCTTGCCTTTTTATGTACCAGAGGACAGTAGTATTGTCTGTTAGAATTTTGAGAGGTCCTGGTAAGAATAGATGGTAAAAGGTTTGCAAGGCCAGAATCAGAGCCCTCCATCTCCTGGATGTTGATGTGCTCCCACTGCTGAGAGGGGGACCAAAGACCCTGTACCATCCTGGAAGTAGAAGTTGCTCCCCAACCTAAATCTGAGGCATCTGTAAAAAGCTGCTGAGAAGGCTTTAGTATCAGAAGAGGAAGACCTGGATTTTGAGAGAGCTGCTGGATCCATCAAAGGACTTCTGTTTTCAGGCAAGAGAGAAGGAGGGGCAAGACATCCACAGGATGAGTGTGCTGAGACCAAACTATCTTCAGAAAACACTAAAACTTTCTCATGTGTAACTTTGCATGGGAATCATGGAAGCAATGAATCTGAGCAGAGTAGCCTGTAAGGGAGAGAACCTTGTCTGTAGGGAGGAAAACCTTCATCAAATCTGTTCTGAACCTGCACACTAAGAAAATGAGATCCTAAATAGGGATAAGACTGTTTTTTTTTTTTAATTTATTGTAAACTCTAAGCCCTGAATAAAAGTAATAGCTTGTCCAAGGTTTAATTTTACTTGATCTGGAATGCTGTCTAGAAAGGGATGGTCATCTAATAGGGCTAAACCTGAATCCCTTGGACCCTTAGGAAGGCAATGGCTGGAGACAGGCACTTTGTGAAGACCCTTGGAGCAGTGGAAAAACCAAAAGATGAGGCAGAGAACTTGAAGTGCAAAGAACCCACCAAGAAACGTAAGAATTTCCTGTCCTGAGGGTGAATTGGGATATGCAAGTAAGCATCCTTGAAATCCAGAGAAGTCAAGTAGGTGTGAGGAGAAATTAGGGCAAAAAGAGTTTGCAGAGACAGCGTCCAAAAAGAAGACACTTTCAGGAAGGTGTTTAAATGGGAGAGATGTAGAATAGGACACCAAGAACCACCATTTCTTGGGAGAAGAAACATCCTGGTGTAAAACCCCTTTTCTTTTTGTTCTGGAGGAACAGACGGAATAGTGCCTTGATGGAAAAGTTGAATAAGTAACTGAGGAAACAGATTAAGCTGGCAGGAAGGGGGTTGAGGTATCATCTGGAAGGGTGGTTGTGTCTTCCAAGTCATAAAGTATCCTTTTCAGACAATGGAAAGACCCCAAGAGCCCTGAGTGATCTCCATCCAGGCTGAAAGGGTGAAAGAAAGGCAAAGAGATAGAAGTCCATGACTTGAAAGAAGGGCTTGGTTGTCACAGAGAGCTGGATGTGGCCTGAAAGGGCTGTAGGGCTGTTGAGAAGGAGGAGCAGATGCAACAGATTTTGGTTGAGGAAGTCTGCTGGAAGATATCTTAGGCTTAGGTCAAAGAAGAAGTAGAGGAGGAGGAGCGAGCAGGTCTTCTAACAAATGAAGTCTTGGCAGAAAAATTCCTATGGAATTTGGGGACTGGAGAAAGAAGCAAGTGTTTTAAGTCTTGAAGCTCTTTTACTTTTTCCTGCAGAGATTTAGAATTCTGCATCAGCTGAACCAAAAAGGGCAGCGTTATCTAAAGGAGCATCAAGCATTTTGGCCTTTATGTTATCAGGTAATGACTGGGGCCTTAACCATGAATGTCTGAAGAACAGATGCAGAAGCTGCAGCCCTGGCAGAGACGTCTACTGCATCATAGCTGCACCTAATTGAATGTCTAGCTACCTGAGTAGATGCAGACAGAAGAGGAAGAACTTGAGACCTAGCCTCAGAGTCAGGTAATTGAATTAGGGCCTATGAAGCCTGAGAAAACAGTAAAATAAATCCCTAATGGGGTACTTATCTGAAGCTGAAAGTGAAACCAATGAAATCCATCTGCAGACCGTACGTAAGAGTCAACCTAACCAAATGGTGGCGAAAAAGTTCTGAGGTTGGTACGTGTGGACGTCCATTTTATGGGTGACGCTGTCATTACCTACATGCGACATCCCATGTACTGGCAGTGGCTAGAAGCTTTTGTATACAGCCGGACTATGGGTTGATAGGTGGAATACAACCCATATGTAAAGAATATTGCAACAATGAATAGAAGGACATCTTACAGTACCATTATATCTATTATTCACTAGGTCATATAAATATGGGGAGATTCCTCTAGATTGGAGACATGCGCTTATTAAACCTGTCGTTAAGGGAAAGTGGAGTAGGACAAACCCAGAGTCATATCGACCCTTAAGTCTACTTTCATGCTGTGGGAAAATAATGGAGAAGGTAATATTGGATAAGTTATTGTCAGTGCTGGAAAGGATGGAACTTGAAACCATATATCAGCATTTATATGCTGAAAATAGATGTATTACCACCTGTAACATGATGTTCTATAACAATATAATAACAGGTATGAATGAAAAATCGTGCTGTGATGTAATTTATATAGATTTAACTTCAGCATTTCACAGGGTCATGCACAAAACATTGATCAATAAATTAGTACAACTAGGTATCGATGTACTGTTGATAAGATGGGCAGCTCCATGACTTACAAATAGGACATGGCAAGTATCATACAGATGAAATCCTTGGTTACAGTCAAGGTGTCCCACAGGGCTCTGTATTAGGCCCTTACCTGTTTAGATTGTATCTTTCAGACCTTACTTTTTCATCTGAGGTGTTCTACAGTATATATGCTGATGACCTGAAATTGGGCAAACTGATTGCAAGTGTTACAGATAAGGCATGCCTGCAAAGTAACTTGACTAAACTGACAATTTGACCACAGGAGAATAATATGCTGATAAATACATCAAAAACTAAGCACATGAGATTCAGGAGACATAAACTGAAAGGTGAATATCTAATACAGCGCACAGTGATTGAAACTGTAGACTCATTTAAGGACCTGGGTATATGGGTAGATTCAGCTATGAGTTTTTCTAATCATATCAACCAGTTGGTTAATGATAGTTATAGAACTATAGGTTTATAAAAAGATTTATAAAGTCTAGGAAATCAAACATAATGAAGCCATTGTTTGTTAGTTATCAAAAGGTACTAGAGAATCATCAGATGACCTATGTAGAAGATTCTATAGGAATGAGAAGTGTACTAATTAGTTCTCTGACAGAGTAGCTGATGTATGGAAGAGACTACCAAATCACATTAAAACAAGCACTAGTTTAGATATTTTTAAGAACAGCCTGGACACATTATGGGAAGAACTGTTTTGGTATATTGGCAGGCTAGAAGGGCGTTAATGTCCGTGCTTGAAATATTTGTATGTATGTATGTTCCTCCAAGGGGCTAGTGGTGATAATGTTGCCATCATCCCACTTGGGAGATTGGAGGGCTTTCATTTTTAAGCCCTGTACACTCCCCATTTGCTCACAATATCTCAATGGATGATGTGAAATCAGTATGGGTTTTCATTTGTATAAATGGATGATTGCCTATGTAGTAAATTATGGTTCATTAAAGATGTTTCTTGTTTAAAAAAAAGGCAGGAATTGAATAATTTATGTAATATTGCTTAGGATATATGATATGTACTGAATAATTTATG
The DNA here is from genome assembly GCF_019279795.1 of Protopterus annectens. NCBI lineage: Eukaryota > Metazoa > Chordata > Ceratodontiformes > Protopteridae > Protopterus > Protopterus annectens. Next base: position 121,634,414 of record NC_056746.1, on the reverse strand, counting down.
TAATGTTGCTTAGGATGTATGATATGCACCAATATATGTGAAGAAAAATGTTTATTTTAATTATAGTGTGATTACTTTTATATGAATGTAAATTTTCCTATGTCACAAGTGATAATTCAATAAATGTGATAAAAAAAATAAAGTGATGATGTAAAATGCATGTACTTGAAAGGCACCTCTCCCACTTATGCAAGAGGTGCCTGTCAAATGCCCTGTCCACCTGAAGGGAAAGAGTCTCCAGTAATCTTCAGTCTTCACCAGTGATTTTAGTGTTGAGTCCATAGTTCAGGCATGTGCTGCACAGGTGTGAATGAGTGAGTGAGTAAGTGAGTAATTGTGTGTGTGTGTGTGTGCACATATGCATTGTTGCACAGAAACATGTCCATTTACATATATTAATAAAAAGCTGCGTAGTTACTGAAATAATCACAAAGAAAATATCCTGTTGTTAAAGTAGCAGTCTTGAAAGTATATGAGTAGTAATACTATGTTATGGAAAAGGCTTCACTCATATATGGCAAACTATCTGCATATCAATTGCTGGACTTAATACACAATTGCCAAAGACTGTTGCAGGACTCACACAGTCAAGTAAGATCTGCAGACTACTACAGAATTCATCAAAACTCTCCATCAATTACTACTGAATCACCTTTACTTTTCAATGAGATATACAGATCCATGATAGAGTAACACTAACAGGCAGAGCATTGTCAGAATGCATGGGCGAGCCCATGCATACATAGTTACACACACACATGTGCATGTGTGCAAACATACACATGGACTGTCAGGTGCACACACACACACACACACACACACACACACACACACACACACACACACACACAGTCACATGTGCGCACACTCACATGCACATGCGCACACACAGACACACACGCACACACATGCATGTGCACACACGCACACACACACATGTACACACATAAACACCACACACACACACACATACACACTCACATGCACACCCATAAACACCACACACACACACACACCCATAAACACCATATACACACACAGACACTACACACATATGCGGGCACTGCACACGCACAGGTATGCACACACATGTATATACACGCACACGTGCATGAAGCTTATGGAGTACCTATCCGTGCTGCGTCTTCTACTACGTTTGTATTAGGTTTCCGATTATCTTCCTCATTTTCATCTTCCAGGATAACATCAAACACACTGGACAAATCCTGATTAAAATCTTCAGAAATATCTGGAAAAAGAAAAAAGTTAAGATGCTTTACCTTTTCTACATCATCAGTCACCGACTTTTACACCAGGCTGAGTATCACCAAATTTATCTGCTTAACATCACAGTAATTTTGTTTAATTATTCAGTTACACTTTGAAATCCAGATACTGTAGTGATATTCATCATAATATGTCACATGACTATCATTTATCTTACAGTATTCTACAATTAACAATTTTATTTTGCTAAAAGCATACTAAACATATTTTAAATCTAAAATGCCTCACAAATAAACTTGATATGCATGTGTGTGTATGTGTTTATGTGTGTGTGTATACAAGTATGGTTTTCCTTCATTATGTCTTTTGCTGGCAAGCCACATTTTTCCTTGATTTATCCCACAGGAGTCCATTATCTCTACTAAATCTAAAGGGATTACAGGGAGGCAACTTAAGTGTGACTGTCCCTGCAGGTGTCCATCTTATCATGGTGCAGATAGCATGGGACACATACTAAAATCAGGGGTTATATTTTGGGTCTGTCTAAATCAGAGTAAGAAGGTAGAAACTGTTAAATGAGGGAGTGGTGAACTATATTACTACAAGGATATTGTTAAACTGAAATGGAAAATGGGGGGGGGGGGTTGTGCTCCTAAAATGAGACAAAGAAGGGATAAGGAGAATACAGGAGAACAAATCAGCTGATGTGCGGCAGATAGTGGGAGTGAACGTGTAAGGGACATAAACAGAAACTTATAATTTGAGGTGCCAAGGACCTTTAAAACAAAATGAGCTGACTGATGGAGTCTTAATACAGACGTAAGACATGAGTGAAGAAAAATGAGTGTAAATTTCAGTGAAGAAAAGAGCTGGAAAGCAAGGATGAAGATGATGGTCTCAATGATGACTCAGATAATCAGTGAGATCTCAGTGGCACACATAAAATCAGTGAGATTTCTGCGGCACACATAAAATCAGTGAGATCTCAGTGGCATACATAAAATCAGTGAGATCTTAGTGGCATACATAAAACCAGTGAGATCTCAGTGACAAACATAAAATCAGTGAGATCTCAATGGCATACATAAAATCAGTGAGATCTCATTGACACACATAAAATCAGTGAGAACTCAGCAGCACACATAAAATCAGTGAGATCTCAGCAGCACACAAAATCAGTGAGATCTCAGTGGCACACATACAATCAGTGAGATCTCAGTGGCAAACAAAATCAGTGAGATCTCAGTGGCATGCATAAAATCAGTGAGATCTCAGTGGCATACATAAAATCAGTGAGATCTCAGTGACAAACATAAAATCAGTAAGGTCTCAGTGGCATACATGTGTACATCTAATGCAGGGGGAAATGATGTTATGAGAACAGCAAGTTGCAACAGGAGATGGATAAAAAGATGACATTAATGAGAGGGGGTAACACTCTGACATTCTTGGAGGTGCCTTCTTCACTAAAAAGGAAGGGGAATAAAACAGAGATCTGGGAGAGATGGCAATACAATACACATTGTCAGATGTTAGACCTAAGCAGAAGATTTGGACAACCAAAGCAATGAACAGGGGGAATGTCCAGCTGCCAATAAAAATACTCATTAAGAAAATAAAGTCAGACAAATAGATAAAGTAAACAATATAAATAGTTACATCCTTCATGACACAAACAAAAAAAAAGATAAATTAAAGACAGAAAATAAGCTAGTGCTATTGTAAGTACTACTCCTTGTATTACGTAAACTTCAAGTTTTGTGTTGAAAAAAAATATCAGGAAGAAGAAGGGCATCAGCTGACTAAAGTTATTTGTAGTTCAATGTAGGTGTCCTTCCATTTCACTGTTGCACTTTTCATAACATTAGCAATCCCCTGCCTAGGGCAGCCCCATGTCCAGCCAGTATACCAAAGCCTTAGGTTACTTTAAGGTATGCCGTACGTCACACATGTGCTCCTCGTGTAGCATAGAGCATAAAGGTGACATTTGGATATACCTTCCTCAGAACTTCTTTGCCTCCAGTCCGAACACCATCTTTTGATCATTGGTCTGAATACCTACGTTCCATTGCTGATTCCACCAAGCCACTGCAGATAAGTGCCCCATTGTGATTCATTTTTTACTTGTATTTTTTGCTGTCTGTGGGGTTTCATGTCATCTAAGAAGGGTAAATGCCACTGTGGGAAACAGATTCTCCATAAAAACTGCCACAAACAGTGTCTGTTTTGCCTTGGTGCCTCATATGATCATACATTCTGTTCCATCTGTCAGGCTTTTGTACCTATAACTTTGTTTATTAGAGTTTCTTCTTTGGTGCTGTATCTTGAGAATCAGCAACTTAAACGTCTTGTGAAAGATACTATAGAGGGACCTTCCCACTCCGAGGGACTGCCATCAGGGAAGAAGAAGGCCAAGAAACCTAGGCCAGAATCTTCCACTGTTCAACCTCTGTATACAGCTAAACAGAATATGTTTTTAATATGCAACACCTATGAACTCAATGCTGTCCGTCCTGCAGTAAAGTCTGTCATTGTTAAATTGCATTCATTTCCTGATCTGTCACTTATTGCCTCAGTTATTAACTTAACAGTTTATGAAACATCGCAAGTAAAAGTGAATAATTTGTTCTTTGTGCTGTCAATGCATTTGATTTAAAATGAGATATCTTTATGGAACACTGAAAGAACATCTTTGATTAGTTATATTTTGTAACATACTGAGGCAAGAACAAGTGACATTAATAGTGTAATTGGATACGTCTATATACCTAGACCATTGAATTGTCAATTATTAAAGAGATTCTATTGGCCAAGTTCACTTCATAGTTGGTATCCAATTGGACGAAGTACAAACATCTTTTATTTCCTACTTGTGAATTATAATACAACAAAGAAGTTATGAGATACTTTGATTGTCTCTAAGTTGTAATATCCATAAGCCTTAGAACTTTCAGCATTAACAAATATAAATAAAAAGATACAATATTCTTATGGCTTATGATAATTAGATCATCCAACAAAAGGCATCCTGATTGGATGTGTGTTTTTATATGAACCAGTAGAATGCTAAACATTGGAAGAATTTAAAGGGTTTTAATCCCTTATAGACACCTTTTTCCAGAGGATGTGCTACAAGTTCTGCAGGAGGCCAGAAAACCCGCTACTAGGAAATCTTACATTTCCAAATAGAAGAGGTTTTCCATCTGGTGTCACAAAAAGGACACCAGTCAGTTGATGTTCGGTGGTCTTGTCCTATCTGTGTGAATTGATGCAGGCTGGGTTGTTGTACTCTTTGGTGAAGTCTCACCTTTCAGCCATCTCTGCTTGTCTGCCTGTGTTTGCACCATTGGCCTCCAAGTTAGAGGTTAAACTGTACCTTAAAAGCGTCCTTCATATCATATCAGACCACCAAGAAAACCAGTACCTTCTCCTTGGGATCTCAGTTTTTGTTAGAGAAGCTTACGCTGGAATCATTTGAATCAGCAGGCTCCTTTTTCCTGCAGCATTACACCTGGAAAACTGTTTTGTTACTGGCCATTACCTCTGCTAGAAGGGTTTCAGCATTACAAGCCCCAATGTCCAATCCCACCTTCACTGTCTTTCATAGAGACAGGGTTTCCTTGCGTACTAACCCTTACTTTATGCTAAAAGTGGTAAATGAGTTATCCCATAATCGTCTATTAACCTACCTACCTGTTTTCCTTCCCCTTACTGTTCCAGTGAGAGAATCTAGCACACCTTGGATGTGCACAGACAACTCCAAAACTATCTTGACAAAACCAAGCTTATATGCAAGACTGAACGCCTGTTTCTCTTACCGCCCAAGAGGTTTGGGTCAAAGAGTTTCCAAGCAAACTACTTCCAAATGGATTTATAAAGCTATTTCTTTTTGCTATCTGTCTAATGGTAAGAGCCTTAATTCCCCAGTGAAGAGTCACTCTATGAGCGCACATTCTTCCTCATGGGCATTCTTTAAAGGTTTGGACACTGGCTCTATTCTGGAGGCAGCCACCTGGTCCTATGTCCATACTTTCACCAAATACTACAAGCTTGACACCCTCTCCAAGTCCAGAGCTAGGTTAGCAAGAGCAATCCTACATGTATTTGTAGTAAAAGCATCTGCTCATCCTCCTCCCAACCTGTCCCAAGCTTGAGCTTTGGCATTCTCCCTTATATAATGAATAATGTAGCATATGAATAGAAGGACAAAGAATAGTTGTGTAAAATCTTACCATAAACACAGATGTCCTTCTTTTCTATATGCTGCAGTATTGCTGCCCCCCCACCTTCCCCCAATGCTTGCCTATTTTTTCCTGCGGATATGTTTCACAACTGGGATCTCAGACTGGTGCTCGGCAGCATACAGTTCTGAGGTGGGTGCGTGCTGACCTCCACTTTGTACCCGACGTCTCCTCGTGGTCGATGCACCTGTGGTGTTGTGCGATGTGGCACTTGCCTCACGGTGGCATGTAGACGTTTAGATATTGCTCGGACGTGCAAGTCAGCTGGAGGCGGGACTCCCTTGTGTAGTGAATAGTGACCCATATAGAAGAGAAAGACGTCTGTGGTTATGGCACGATTTTACACAACCATACTACCAGCTTAAATGGAAGGCAGTGGAGTAGTAAATGTGCTTTGGCTTGAACAGAGAGCCACTTGTGTTTACCAGTAACTTGATATAGATGCTTGTTGTGGGGTCTGAATATGGATAAACCTGAGGATTTTATATTTCTATTGTTATATTTTAGGATGTCAAAATTTAGAGTTTGAGAGACAGTAACTTGGAAGAGTGTTTTGTAGCCTATGTTAGTAGTACATGTGTCATAATGACTTGTCTGGAGTCCTTGGTTAGCAAATGGGAGGTTTTATAGGTTCCCCTTAGATGGGATAGCATGCTGTGTGATTGCCTTCTACAAGTGGAAGGAAATCTAGAATTATGTCCAGAGTTATCCCCAGATAGTTCTGCAGTACGGCAGCTGTTGGGACCCTTAAGGGTCTCATATTTTGAGTGGAGAAGATGGACTTATTTTTTTGTTTGTTCGTTGGTTCCAGACAACATAACTGTTGATTTATTGGTGAATAACCAGTAATGCAAGCTTTCAAAATCATCCTGTAAGGCCTTGGTTAGTTCTAATGAGGTGGTACCTCTTCTAGTAATGGCTGTCAGCATACAGTGAAAATGTAAGGTTATGGAGATTCATGGGAAGGTTATAGATAAAGACAGAAAATAGCAGTGGGCCTTGGCCAGCTTTGAGAGTCAACCTACATTGGTTATAGAAGGCAAAGGAAGGCTATGATTAGAGGTGATAGTGAAGTTTCTGTCATATGTTTTGGGGATAAACTCTTGGCTAGGCTTGTATGGGCCCCAGGGCCATTAGCCTCGTAACCTCCTATGATCCTATAATACTATGTGGTCTTAATGAAGGAGAGCTAGCCAAGAATGTCCAGGTAAAGATAAATTGGGAAGGTATACAGGAACACAGCGATAGAGATAATGGTGGGGGGTTCTAGGAGAAGGAAGATGCATGATGGACTGAGGGAGGAGGTTGAATATGAGTTAGGGTACCAAGGACACCCTAAAGGAGTAAACAATGTAATTAAATGAGGCAGAGATCCAGTGCACAGGTATGGGTAAGGGTAAGAGGAAGGGGTAAAATGGGAAAAAAGAAGGCTAATGTGGCTATGCACAAAGAAGAGACTAGCGAAAAGACAAGAGATGGGGCAAACGATTGCTGAAAGGGAGGGGTGGGGGGGAAACAGGCACATTACAAGGTGACAAACATAAAGGCAACAAAGGAGATGAGAGAAAGAAAAGTAAAAGCTGAAAGGGAGCTGGAAGAGTGGCCAAGAGAGTCAACAAAGGTGTTATAAACTATTTAAGTGAAAGAAGAAAGGGATAGACATGGCCAATGTTGCTTAAAATGAGGATGGGGCACAGGAAACTGTGCGAAGCAAAGGCACTCAATGAATACATCAATATCGTTTTTACAAAGGAAAGCAACAGGACCATGCTGGCAGGGAGAAAGGACAGAGCGGGCAGGGAGAAAGGACAGAGCGGGCAGGGAGAAAGGACGGAGCGGGCAGGGAGAAAGGACGGAGCGGGCAGGGAGAAAGGACCATGCTGGCAGGGAGAAAGGACAGAGCTGGCAGGGAGAAAGGACCATGCTGGCAGGGAGAAAGGACAGAGCTGGCAGGGAGAAAGGACAGAGCTGGCAGGGTGAAAGGACAGAGCGGGCAGGGAGAAAGGACAGAGCTGGCAGGGAGAAAGGACAGAGCGGGCAGGGAGAAAGGACAGAGCGGGCAGGGAGAAAGGACCATGCTGGCAGGGAGAAAGGACCATGCTGGCAGGGTGAAAGGACAGAGCGGGCAGGGGGAAAGGACAGAGCTGGCAGGGAGAAAGGACAGAGCGGGCAGGGAGAAAGGACAGAGCTGGCAGGGAGAAAGGACAGAGCGGGCAGGGAGAAAGGACAGAGCTGGCAAGGTGAAAGGACAGAGCTGGCAGGGAGAAAGGACGGAGCGGGCAGGGAGAAAGGACAGAGCGGGCAGGGAGAAAGGACAGAGCGGGCAGGGAGAAAGGACGGAGCGGGCAGGGAGAAAGGACGGAGCGGGCAGGGAGAAAGGACCATGCTGGCAGGGAGAAAGGACAGAGCGGGCAGGGAGAAAGGACAGAGCTGGCAGGGTGAAAGGACAGAGCTGGCAGGGAGAAAGGACAGAGCGGGCAGGGAGAAAGGACAGAGCGGGCAGGGAGAAAGGACGGAGCGGGCAGGAAGAAAGGACAGAGCAGGCAGGGAGAAAGGACAGAGCTGGCAGGGAGAAAGGACAGAGCGGGCAGGGAGAAAGGACAGAGCGGGCAGGGAGAAAGGACAGAGCTGGCAGGGAGAAAGGATGGAGCGGGCAGGGAGAAAGGACAGAGCTGGCAGGGTGAAAGGACAGAGCTGGCAGGGAGAAAGGACGGAGTGGGCAGGGAGAAAGGACAGAGCTGGCAGGGTGAAAGGACAGAGCTGGCAGGGAGAAAGGACGGAGCGGGCAGGGAGAAAGGACAGAGCGGGCAGGGAGAAAGGACCATGCTGGCAGGGAGAAAGGACGGAGCGGGCAGGGAGAAAGGACAGAGCGGGCAGGGAGAAAGGACCATGTTGGCAGGGAGAAAGGATAGAGCGGGCAGGGAGAAAGGACAGAGCTGGCAGGGTGAAAGGACAGAGCTGGCAGGGAGAAAGGACAGAGCTGGCAGGGTGAAAGGACAGAGCTGGCAGGGAGAAAGGACAGAGCTGGCAGGGTGAAAGGACAGAGCTGGCAGGGAGAAAGGACGGAGCGGGCAGGGAGAAAGGACAGAGCTGGCTGGGTGAAAGGACAGAGCTGGCAGGGAGAAAGGACGGAGCGGGCAGGGAGAAAGGACAGAGCTGGCAGGGTGAAAGGACAGAGCTGGCAGGGAGAAAGGACGGAGCGGGCAGGGAGAAAGGACAGAGCGGGCAGGGAGAAAGGACCATGCTGGCAGGGAGAAAGGACGGAGCGGGCAGGGAGAAAGGACAGAGCGGGCAGGGAGAAAGGACAGAGCTGGCAGGGAGAAAGGACAGAGCTGGCAGGGAGAAAGGGCAGAGCTGGCAGGGTGAAAGGACAGAGCTGGCAGGGAGAAAGGACAGAGCGGGCAGGGAGAAAGGACAGAGCGGGCAGGGAGAAAGGACAGAGCGGGCAGGGAGAAAGGACGGAGCAGGCAGGGAGAAAGGACAGAGCGGGCAGGGAGAAAGGACAGAGCGGGCAGGGAGAAAGGACGGAGCGGGCAGGGAGAAAGGACGGAGCGGGCAGGGAGAAAGGACAGAGCTGGCAGGGAGAAAGGGCAGAGCGGGCAGGGAGAAAGGACAGAGCTGGCAGGGAGAAAGGGCAGAGCGGGCAATGCAGCAGACAGATGCCAGGACACACAGGGAATGGCAGGATAATACTTATGGATCAGATGGATTGCTTCCCAGAGTACTCAGTCCTCAGGAATCTGACCTGTTGCTCTCACAGGCCCCTGGCTGAGCTTTTCAGCAGTTCTTTGACCACTGGGGAAGTGCCTGTGGTCAAAAAGACAGCAACTGCAGTACAACTGTAAGGGGGGGAACAAGAAAAAATCCAGGGATCTAGAGGTCTGTTAACCTAACGATGATACAAAGTTGGGGAAAGCAGTGAAGGATGGGGAAAGAGACCAAGTGGGTGAAAACATAGCAGATAAGGTTCAGTTCAGGCAAATGCACAGCGTTATACTTTGGCCTTAACAAATTAAGTCAACATGAGGACATTTCTCAAATCCTACTAAGAGCAAACTTGCTGATGCAAAAGGCTTGAGAAAAAATTTCCCAAACCAAGTGAAAACAGCACATCTAATATCCTTTTGTTATGCAGGTGGGAATCCCTTTTACACCACCTTGTGGATGACTTTGTTCTTGTCATACAATCATTTAGAAAAAAGGAACACTCACAAAGTAAAACCACTAGCTATGAAAGCTATGATAGTGCAATCATTCAATTTAACAGAAGTTTAAGAAGACAAAAAGGACTGGAGTGAGAAACAAATCTCTGAACTATTAGTTGTCAACCACATGTAAGATAAACACTAAAACTCTACAGTCAAGTATAAGCCTGGTGCAAAAGAAATTATGGTAACGTAGAGGCAAATGGATCTGGGAATATTAACCACACCTGAATTGGTCCACCAAGAGCAGAGTAACAGCACAGTGGCAGAAACTAACGGATTGTCGAGGGGGGGTATCCTCACGGGTCAGTCACCAGAAGCAAAGCATTAATATTGCCACTAGACAAGGCCCTTGGAATACTGAGTGTGGATCTGAAAGCTGTATAGGGAAAGGGACATCAGCCTTTTGAAAGGAGACCCACGGAAAACCACTGGAAGTGTATGTGAGGAGTAGGAGAAAGGATGTGATGAAACACTACAGGAGCTGCAGCTACCTTCCCTTGAGACTAGAGGAATGGGAAGACAGGATGTGGGTCCAAAACATCATTCAGAGATGTGAAGGGGTTCACCTAAAATGGAGGGGGGGGTCCAATGTAGCAGATTCTTAGTGAAGGTTGTGGACCAGTGGAAGTGAGTTACTAGAATGGGTAGTGAATCCATGTAGGTGTTCGAGAGGGCATCGGACAGATGAACAGGTGAGGGGCAAGATATGAAAAGAAGAGAGCTCAAATGCTGAATGCACTTTAAGGGCAGATGGACACATTTATGGTCTCATTCTGTCATCAAGCAAATTTAATATAAAGCAGATGTTGGTTATCAGACACCATAAGAGAGTTGCTACTCATCACATTAATATTCTAGGTTCAGATGAGAATTCCAGGAGTAGGGAGAGACTGAAAGATGGATATAAGAGGTCCACAGCAGGACAGTCCTCTCCAAGAACCATTTTATCTAAAGCTGTAGAATGTGTGCAGAACAGGAACATATAAGACACCTCTGTGCTTTGCTGAAGATTGCAGCTACATATTCCACATGCTATAATGTCATTGCTTGTCACAGCTGTGGTACAATGTAACTGGCTGACTTTAGTCCTTTTAGCTTATCAGCTTCTAAGACAGACATGCACTTAAGTGCAATAAAATCAGGATATGCTGTGCTGCTTCAGACAGAATTCTGCAGCTTCATCCTGCAAGCAAGGCAACAAGTCATGTTTTATTCTTTTTGTACTCTTCTAATACTTTCCTTAAGGCTGCATTAAATAACTTGCTTCTGCATTGTAATGCATTCCTAGACATAAGATGACCAGTTTTATTTGCTAATATAGCAATTTGATTCCTAATGCTGATGGGGAATTGTGCATAACAGGGAAAAAGCACAGCTTCTTTTCAATTGGATAATTAATTAACATTTGCTGTTGTTTCTTAAAAACATGCCTATTATCATGTGCAAAAATCCAGTATCAAAACTTTATTTCTGCCATTTCCAATGGAAACTGATAAAAATAAATAGCCATACTTCAATCAAGAATAAGATATCTGCATAAATACCAAGTTACATTTTATAGTTAGCCTGATATTTCAAAAATGAGTTACCTTCAGTTTGGTCAAAGGTTTCTAGATATGTTAAGAAATCCAGTTCACTATTTAACAGGTTACAGAACCCACCATCGGCAATGGCTGTCGGTTCCATGGCAGAATCCCATAGACAAGCACCTGCATAGACAAAATGATAAAATTCTCAGCAGTCTAGACAATGTGACAGAGATTCAAGAAGAAACAGCAAACACTGACGATTAAGCAAACTTACTCTGACCATTTTAGTGACTACTGTCAAATTCACAGTTAAGAAGTACTGTCTTTTCCTTTTATAATATAGCTAAACCTATGCCATGTCTGTTACAAGAATGCTTGAATGCCTGTGCTAAGCTTTTCCCATTACTTCTGCAGAACATTTGCCTTATGTGTGCACCACCTTCTCTATAAGAATTGTTTCCTTACACTACCTCATACAGTGACCAATTCCACCCTCATGTTAAGGCACCTTGCCCAGCTGTAGTAGATATGGTAACTGACCAAATGGCTGATCAATGCTTCTGCAGATGGATAATTCCTGACAGTAATATGCCTAGTTTGCTAAGAGAAGGACCATTTATTTATTTATTGTAGTTTATTAACTGGGTAGGTAGACTAGTCAACAGGCCAACGAGTCAACAAGGTGAACAAAATTATATCAATACACAGGTAGTAAAGTTGCTACATTCTGTTACAATATAAGTAAAGTAAATGTTTCATCTAAGTTTAGCATTCAAATACTATTCCGAGCACCCAACAACATTTTCCCAGCATTTGTGTTCATATAAATAGAATGTTTTTTTTAATTCATATAAATAGAATGTGTAACAATGTCAGTGATGCAACAGGTAGCACACACCTTTGGTGCATAGGAAAGTGGGTTCTATTCCCACACCAGGTAGATCAGTTCATCCTTTGAATGAGATGTTAAAGTGAGGCCTCATCTGCTCGAGTTGGTCATAGCTCAGGTAGATAGAAAAGATCCCACAACACCTGTCATAAACAGTAGGGGAAGTTCTCTGACTCCTGGCCAAATTTACCCTAGTGGTACAAACACTACCTCGGGCTTCACCTGAAAAGAAGCTAGTAGCCTAGTGGGACTAACCTGGTTAACAAAGGCTAAATAAATAAATAAATGTTCGGCTACAGCCTGGGCCAACAGGGGTACCCTACAGAACACAATTTACTGCATACAAGAAGGTAAGGCATAAAGTACCTCCTGGTGCAGAAGGATAAATCCCTTACTGCCCATGTTCATTTAGCAGGATGGTGCTGAAGGGTTGCATGTTGCTGTGGGAGTGAGAGACCGATGCTGGCCCATCTTGGTTGGGCACTCTAGGCTCACTCTGATATAGCAGCATTACAAACCAGGTGAGTCGCATGCTACAAGTGGGTTTACTACTTGATCGGTAGTTGTACATGCATGGAAACAAACAGGCACATACAAAGACAGCATCTAAGAGGTGTTTGAAGGGCTGTCCATGAGTGGGAGGGGTCAGCAAACACTGCCCAGCAGCAATGCTGTTACCAGTGTCTTCGACCTCCTCACTGGATGTGAGTTGGTTTGAGCCCAGAGAAGCCAATGAGGGACTGGTAGACCTTGTAAACTAGGAAAAGGGCTGGTAGCAGCTGATGGACAGCTGGGGGGGGGGGGATAAAGCATATCTACATTTTGGCTATGCACATTATGTACAGTGTAAAAGAAACTGTAAAACCAATAGTATGGAGCTGTATTTCTATTAAACATTCAGTCAAAACTGTAATCAGTGCTGAATTATCTAAACACATCAACTATTACCTTAACAATTATTACAAGATGTCTCACTTCAAACTTTAAACTTGAACGTCTCTAAAGTGTTGTTGCCCACTGCCTTGTGCGACATTGTCCCAAATGGAAGGGCTTAGGTTAGAAAATGCTCCTCCTACTGAGATCTTGAATTGAAGTCTAACAAGGAGACAACTGCACTCAGACTGCCCATATGAGAATAGCCTTACTGTCCAAGTTAAAGTTTTGCCTTTTAAGAGTGGGCATTGACTTTGTTTAACATTTTGAAAAATAGTGGGCTAAGAAGCAGTACAGCTCTACTGTGTACGGGCAGCCAGTCAAGGCCTTTTAGAAGGTCACTGCATGTGTGCGCAAGTCTGCAGGTAAAACAAATCTATGTAACTTGTTTTCAATGGTCTGAATTTTATGAGTGTTAAAACAGAAATGAAATGTTAGTAATGGGAGGCCGTATTTAGATTTGAAGTAAGTGCATTTCTTATTCTGCAGCATATCTCTCAACTGTTCAGAATTTTGCAGAATGTTCATATTTTTCCCATATATTTTTGGTCTATTCTTCATAAAATTTGTGGTTTACAGGCAAATCCCTGGGATGATCTAAGGACTGAAGTCACTAAATAATTACATACTTTTAAGTTTCAGACTTCATAGCCTTCAAAATGTGCATGTTAACACAAATCCTGTCATTCTAACAACTTTCTGTTTATAAAATCAATATTTAAAATATGTCCCTATTTTGGGGCCTTTGCCCCCCCCCCCCCATTATGTCAGGCTTTGTCTAGATTTCTTATAATAAGAAGCTGAGAGATATGTCCTGCATTGTCAGGCTGTGGGAGAAAGGAGATGCGATACCCCGTAACACAGCTTTAGCTGTGCAAGAGTGAACTAATAATCTTATCAGCATGTGGAGGAATTCGAAACAATTCCACCCACTACAGAGTTATTGTTAAAAATGACTGTGTAAATGGACTTTAATTTTTTAAGCATTTTAGGGAGCAGAAATTAAGCTGCAAACCATTTAGACTATAATTATTTCTTCACAAATTTTAATCAGTCTATTCTATTACATAAATATTTAAAAATAAAAAAGAAAACAGTACAGCTTGCATTTCTGTTTCTAAAAAACAGGGAAGATAGAGGAAGAGCATAATTCCACTTCATTACACGGATATTAGTTATTTACTTGTTTATTGGCATTTACTTAAAAGGAACATTCGACTGGGTAATAAATACCCATGTTCTGGGGAGAAAAGTCACAGAGAGTTAAACAACATCCAGTGAAACACTAGTGCACATGTATTTTAAGGTAGATACATACATACAGGTTTATAGTGGAATACATGTGCTTTAACAAAGAATGAAGGGATACCAGTGATGCAAAAATAAAAAGAACTAAAACTGACAATCAGTACATTCAAAAGTATTACAAGTATTGGCCACTATGCTAGGAAATAAAAATAAAAAGGTACAAGTCCACCCTATGAATGGGGAGGGAGCAGGTGTTGAAAGGTATAGATGCATAGTATGATTAGAAGCTAGGTTAGTAACAATGTAACATATTTGTTAATGTAGACCATACAGGTGAGGTACGTGGGCACAGCCATGAGCTAGTCAGAGGTTAGTAACAATGTAACATATTTGTTAATGTAGACCATACAGGTGAGGTACGTGGGCACAGCCATGAGCTAGTCAGAGGTTAGTAACAATGTAACATATTTGTTAATGTAGACCATACAGGTGAGGTACATGGGCACAGCCATGAGCTAGTCAGAGGTTAGTAACAATGTAACATATTTGTTAATGTAGACCATACAGGTGAGGTACATGGGCACAGCCATGAGCTAGTCAGAGGTTAGTAACAATGTAACATATTTGTTAATGTAGACCATACAGATGAAATATGTGGGCACAGCCATGAGCTAGTCAGAGGTTAGTAACAATGTAACATATTTGTTAATGTAGACCATACAGGTGAGGTACATGGGCACAACCATGAGCTAGTCAAACCTAGTCAGAGGTTAGTAACAATGTAACATATTTGTTAATGTAGACCATACAGATGAAGTATGTGGGCACAGCCATGAGCTAGTCAGAGGTTAGTAACAATGTAACATATTTGTTAATATAGACCATACAGGTGAAGTATGTGGGCACAGCCATGAGCTAGTCAGAGGTTAGTAACAATGTAACATATTTGTTAATGTAGAACATACAGATGAAGTATGTGGGCACAGCCATGAGCTAGTCAGAGGTTAGTAACAATGTAACATACTTGTTAATGTAGACCATACAGGTGAGGTACGTGGGCACAGCCAAATTTAGTGAGAAACTCTTTTACAGAGGACTTAAATACATGGAGGCTAGATATAGCTCTGATTGAATTTGGGATAGAATTCCATAGTTTGGATATGCAGTGTGAGTATAAACTTTGCCATATAGTTTTTTTTTTTTGGTTTATAGATTTCAAGTAAGTTGTGTTGCGAGGGTTGAGAACAATTTGGGAGATAGTGATGAAGTACTGAGAAGACAGGAGGGCTTGTAGAGGAGTTATCTACTGTTTTAGGGGTTAGAAGTTGTATGTGGGTTAGTTGTGGGCGCTCTAACTTCCTGAGAACACATAAAGCAGAGCAATCGATAAGTATTAAGAAAAAAGAAAAAGTGGAAGCAATTTTCACCTTGATAAAAAGGATAAAGTTATCCACATAAAGTGTTAGTAAGTTGGCCCATGACGAGGTTCAGTGGAAGGTTTGAATTATAGGCTACTGACAACCTCTCCTTCCTGAGTAACTTAGAACCTCCCCTTCAGTGGCCTGGCCATACAGCAATGCACGATGGGGCATATGTAAAAAAGGCGTACTCTGTGGAAGGCAATGCTGATAGCATATTTGCAATGCTTCTATCAGAGCGCATCCATGTAGATAAGGTTGCAGCGATTACACGTTCCAACAGTTCTATCTCATCGATAAAAGCCAATGTAAATATCTCTTACATGAGAAAGAGCACTGCAAACCCTACAGCCAAACAAGTCAAACGTAGGAGAAGGAAGGGCAATATGACACCAGCATGTAGATTATTTGGAGTTGTGGAAAGTTATTTTGTCACAAATTAGTTTATCTTGTACTCTTCAGTAAAACTGATGGTAGATGCACAATGTGAAAATGTGGGGATGTATGGCAGTTACTGGTGACTCTCTTTTTGGATGAGACATTAAACTGAGACCCCAGCTACTTGAGTTGGTGGTAACTCAGGTGGGTGTAAAAGACCCACGGCATCTATCAAAAAGAGTATGGAGAGTTCCCCAATTCCTTGGCCAAATTTCCCCTAGTAGTATAAATATTACCATGGGTCTCTCCTGAAACAAAAAGATCACTAGCCTAATGGGACCTAGCCAGTCAACAATGAATAAATAAATAAATATAAATAAATGATCTCCAGACTTTTACCATCTATGTTCAGAACGCCATTGCTATTTTTCTTCTTAAAAAAAATTTCACTACCCTCCTTCCCCAAGATGTATACCTAATTAGTGACATTTGTACGAAATAAAACTATAAAAAATCAATAAATAGCTCCTTGAATATGAAAAAAGCACACTAACATGCTTAAAAGGGGTATTTGCTCAGTTAGCAACGCCATTCTTGCGAATCCGTAGAAAGGATTGATGACTGGTACAGTTTTTATATTCACAAAAAAGCTCTTTTGAATCTTTAAATCAGTAGACACTTCATTCTGGTCTTCAATAAATGTATTAGTGTTGAAGATGGTATTACTAAATGTTATAAAAACTGCCTCACAAGATGGCCTGTTGGATTATATCTCACATTAATAATTGAGAGGTGGGCTTTTTCCCAAAGGGATCTGTGCTGCAGCAGTGCTCGTTGGTTTACCTGTAATCCATCTACGACCTTCTTTCTGACTCACCGTTTACCAAAAATTTAACACCAAAAATAGTGTGAGGA
>NC_056746.1:121609928-121612428 GCF_019279795.1 Protopterus annectens | reverse complement strand
ACGTAGACTAGAACAGAACACAACACAAAATGGCACAAAACCCTGAATCATCCAAGATGCAAAACACGTGATATGATTTGTACTGACTCCAACATAACAACTGTCAAGATAATTTGAACTGATTCCAACGTAACAATTTCACAGAACAAAAGTCTTAAAGTACAGGATTTCTTTAAATTCCCTTCTACGAATGTGCTTTATGTAACAAAACGCAGGAAATATCCTGAAGCAGATTCCATGGGAGAGACAAGCCAGAGATTCAGAAATAGGATGAATGCCCACAAACAGTTACATGCAAAATGACTGACAAACCAATGGCAGCACATTGTCCCCTGTGTAATCATCTAGTTTCACGTCAGATAGTTTTTCAAGTGCATTTCTGCAGAAGTTTGTAAAAAGGTTAATGGAGCTAATGCTAAGTTATCTGTTCAGTCTTTGAACCCTGATCTTAGAAGTTTGTAAAAAGGTTAATGGAGCTAACGCTAAGTTATCTGTTCAGTCTTTGAACCCTGATCTTAGAAGTTTGTAAAAAGGTTAATGGAGCTAACGCTAAGTTACCTGTTCAGTCTTTGAACCCTGATCTTAGAAGTTTGTAAAAAGGTTAATGGAGCTAACGCTAAGTTATCTGTTCAGTCTTTGAACCCTGATCTTAGAAGTTTGTAAAAAGGTTAATGGAGCTAACGCTAAGTTATCTGGTCAGTCTTTGAACCCTGATCTTAGAAGTTTGTAAAAAGGTTAATGGAGCTAACGCTAAGTTATCTGTTCAGTCTTTGAACCCTGATCTTAGAAGTTTGTAAAAAGGTTAATGGAGCTAACGCTAAGTTATCTGTTCAGTCTTTGAACCCTGATCTTGGCTTTATGAGACACTAAAGCTTTAGAACTTTTCCCACTGAAAGACCAAAAGTCATTGCAAAGAAGGTACACCGAAAGACAGCTATTTCTTATTCTAGTATTGTACAATTGTATGATTTTACTCTGAATCCAAAATGCTGACCACCTCAAATGAGAAAGTCAATAGTATTTGGAAGATTAATGGGGTTTGCAAAACATTGGCACGTGTAGCTTATTCATGACATGAGAGTAGGAAATAGAAAATTCACCCCCGGGGATCAATCCAGTGGCTCTACTCGAAACAGGCACTAGGAACTAAGGTTGGGTGGCACTATGCCAGGGTAATCCTATGGGCTAGGCTTGTAAAGGCTCCAGGGCCATTAGCCTTGTACATACCTATGAACCTATGAACCTATGGCTATCATCTTGATGTAGATGGAGAAA
Organism: Protopterus annectens; assembly: GCF_019279795.1. Taxonomy (NCBI): domain Eukaryota; kingdom Metazoa; phylum Chordata; order Ceratodontiformes; family Protopteridae; genus Protopterus; species Protopterus annectens. The sequence continues at coordinate 121,611,153 of NC_056746.1, read as the reverse complement.
TCCTTGTCTACTGCCGAGGAGGCCTGGGTTCAAGTAGCAGCTTGGACATCTGGGGCACTGGCAGGGTAGGATGGTAATGCATGTCCTGAGGAAAAGGCCATGCTGGACATCACTCTGCTACAGTTCTAGCAGAATCTAGAACCCAGAAGTATATACTGGGTTGGATGGATGGGGGAACAGAACAGATGTGGGCCCAGGGGTTGGACACATACACTGGCTAATCCTCACTGCCAGCCCAGCCCAACAATAGTTGTCAATATGTAGGGGGACAGTGAAGGGTGAAAAGAAAACTCCGCCCCATCAGGATGATGAAATTTCTCCAAGTAGTACAACTCTCAACCTCAGGGATGACAGAATTAGTGCACCATGAACAAACCCTCACCCGAGGAAATGAATTGGCCAGTTAAGTGAGCTGGGATATTAGATAAAATAAACACTTGCAACCATATGCTTAACAGTCAAAAAGGGGCATTCAAGTGCTGACAAACCAAAAAACAGACAGAAAACCAGGAAAAGAGCAAATCTTGAAGATTCCTTTTCTCCTTTAAACTTCTTTATTGCAGGCCCCTCCCCCCATTGTGGGGAGGAATCCTCCTACACCCCTGAACTTATATATACCAACTCCGAGATCACCATACCTCAGAGAAAAGGGAATATTCCAAGAAATGGCAATCTCGGACTTAGCATTTGTAAGTCCATTTTTCGGCCATTCAGTCACTGTGTTTCGGGACTCGGTCTAGTAGGTCCCAACATTTCAAATGCTTACCTTGAGACAGGTGTTTAAAATGACGGGACTGATAACAATGTATCTGTACTGCTGCTGCTGCCCAGGTAACCTTAGACGGACATGGCCCTGATATGGCCCTGAAATGGCCCTGAAATGGCCCTTATATGCCCTGATATGGCCCTGACATGGCCCTGATATGGCCTGATATGGCCCTGATATGGCCCTGATATGGCCATATAGTTTTTCTTTTTTTCCCTTTTTTTCTTTTCATGCTGTGTTGCTGTCTCATTTGGTTAGCCAGACCCCAACCTGTATAGTGTATTAATAGCACACAACATCCCTACATTCCTACCTAACATCTTATTCTCTTAGTAGTCCCTGTCTTTTCATCACAAATCACTTCACTATGACTTAAGCATGACTGGAAATGCACATTTTGTAAAACCTAAAACATCTGTCTCACAAAAAGTGTTTGCTTAGAAAGACTGAAATATTATA
>NC_056746.1:121562428-121607428 GCF_019279795.1 Protopterus annectens | reverse complement strand
CCGAAGTGCAAAAATGCTCTCCAGAGTGTGTTACTGTGTAATTAATGCCCTTCCAGGGGTGTAGAGGCCTGCCACTGCCCCTGAGTGGGCATTAATTACACATTAATACACACCCTGTCAGGCATTGCCGCTTGTGTATTTAACATCAATAATTTAATAGCATTCAAAGAAGGATTTCTGCAACCTTAAGAGTTGAAGTAACATCACCTCTCTGTTACAGTGTCTTTGTGTTTAATATTCATTCATCAGTCAGAAGAGATTTACCACCTCCTTGCAACATTCACTGACTCAGCCTTCATTCTTTCAATATTCCCTGATTTTACAGCATGTTCTTGATTTTGCCGCATACTTTTTCCCTGTCCCTCAAAAATGTTTGATTTTCTGGTAAGTTCCTGAGGATCACAGTCATTCAGTCAGTAACGACAAACATCCATCTTATTGTTCAGAAAAAGCATGCAGCTGCAAATGTAAAACAAGTAAAACAGATTATTCTAGTGACTTTTTAAGTGAATTGGAGTAATATTTAAAAATGATCTCATTTCAGGTTGTGTTCTGTTGGGTCTTTGACCCCCAATATGTTTTGCTTTCCCCTAACTCTTTTAAACAAAGAAGATGAGAGCCATGCTCATGAGTAAAGTACATCATCTATGGATGAGTCCACTCCCAGTGCAGGCTGAATAAAGTAACCGGACATCACCACTTGCAAAGTAAACTAACAGGCACCGGCACTTAAAAAGTAAATGTTAACATAAGCTACATTTAAACAGGTCACATATTTCATACAAACAAACAAATAAATTATAACAAAATTAATTAATTAATTAATTAAACAAAAGCTTGTTGGCTTTCTAATATTGGTTAAAACACTATCTTCCCCCACAGTGCCTTTTGTAGGCAATGCCAAACTGGTAACTTTTTGATGTAGCAAATCCAACCCAAGGGAACCTTAAGGCGTTACAGGTCAATGCCAGGAGCCTAAACAAGAAACCCCCTCCCTTCAGGCTCTCCTCACCTTGCAGTATGTCAGCATCTGTGCAGTTACTGAGACATGATTTAAAGCTGCTGGGAGCAACCTGGTAGTGCAGGAATACCTTCCATGCATTTAGGCCAACTACTGCACGGGCAAAGAACGAAGGTGGAGCTGTCTCGATTCTCGCTCTACATGAACAACAAGCTTACTTGGAGATGCGTCAAACAGTATGATGAGCCTGAACTTCTCCATGTAAAGATTTCCATAGGCAAAGTCCCATATCATATCCTTGCAAGGTATAGGTCACTTTCTATTACCCAAATAACTCATAAATCTTACCTGGACTTACTGAAGACCCTCACCATTCAACCTAATACTGTATTCATGGGTGACCTCAACTACCCCACTACAAACTGGAATACTACATTACAGGCCCAGAGATTTATGGACTTTGTAACCACAAACACCTTGGACCAGATAGTCTGTACAACCACTATGGGTGCAAATATACTTGACCTGGTACTCACAAACATAAGAGAACATCGTACCCCCACCCAATGCAGTGTCCTCTCTAGCAAGGTCAGATAACAAAGCTGTATTTGTCATAATAAAAATAATTATTGTGACCCCAGCTGAACCCATAACATTTAAGAACTATTCTGAGGCAAACTTCCTACTACTAAGTGATAACCCTGTCAAAATGTCAAGCTCCCCCAAACCACAAGAACACAGCTGCTTATGCAGAATTGTTCACAGAAACCCTGTACAATCATATCTGTAAATGCATAGAGACAGCTGTGCCTGGTACAAATAGTCCAGAATTGACTCACAAAACAAACCTCCCTCTTGGAGTCTAAACATAAACAGGTTGTGCAAAAAAATAAAAAAAATGTCATAGCCAAGATTAGGAAGTGGTAAGCCCAGCATGATAAAAATATTCTCATCAAGCTAAACTGGAGTCACTGTTGATCCATAGCCACCACACAACATTTGTGACATGCAAATGGAGAATTGCAAAGGTCACCCCTCTGTACAAGGAGAAGTCATCAATGGACTTCTGGAGCTACAGACCCATAAGTCTGACTAGTCCCATATGCAAAGCCATGGAATTGTCATGGAAATGATTAATAAGGACATAAAATCTGTCAAATACTGAATCCAACCCAGTTTAGTTTCATCAAAGGCAGGTTGTGCCTACTGATCCTGTTGGATTTCTTTGAGAAGGTCACCAAGACAATGGATGAGGGGAAAACGGTGAATACTGCCTACCTTGACCTGACTAAGGCATTTCAGACAATACCCCACTTGTGCATTGTAAACAGACTAATGGAATTCAGAACAACCCCTGTGTTACATGCAGGATAGTCACCTGTCTCTCAGATAGCACTCAGGAAGTTAGAATGAGGGCTGTGTGTGGGGTCCACTCCTCTTTGGCATCTACTTCTTGAAAGTCAAAGTCAGTGTCAAGGGTTTCTGGCTGGCCAAGTTTGTAGATGACTGCAAACTAGAAGCAGTCATAGAATCCCAGCAAGTCATTAACATCCTTACATGGAAGGACTAACACAGACAAATGACTGGTGCCAAAGTCATGGCTGAAAACTCAGTGCCAAGAAATGTATAACAGTATCCTTTGAAAAGTTAGCTGCCCTAGGAAATTACTTCATTGACAGCACACCACTGCAACTAGAACCAGTAATGAGGGATCTAGGTATGCATGTCGATAGTAATGTGGTTTTCAACCAATATATGTCTAGGGTGGTATGGAAATCATTCTGTGTTGCTCAACTTATAAGCAAAAGCATCTAGATCCAAGGAAGTCATTGATGCATTGTATTTGTCCCTCATCAGGCCCATCATTGAGAATAATACTCCCTCTGGCATGTATTGGACCAGCCGCATGCAACAACTAGAACATTCTCAGAGGTTCCTCATAAAAAGAAAATAGGGTGTAAACAGCATGACCTATGCCAGTCTTCTCAAAGCCCTATCTCTATACTCTATTTCCTGTAGATTGTTGAGAGGTGATCTATGCCTGGCACACAAGGCATGCTTGGATCCCACTCTGGTGGACATTTTACATTTTACACAAAATGAATAGCATCAGAATTATTCCATCTGGGGATTTAAACTTTGCTTACAACATAAATTGGAGATGTTGGAGGGACAGGTATGTGTCTCGGAGAATTCTCCTTTTCTGGAACTGGCATCCCATCATTCTGAAGCACAGCTCTTCCCTAACTATATTCAAGAGAAGCCTGAACAGTGGATAGGAAAACAGAAATACAGCCCAGGCCTAGGACATATGTGTCTACCGGAGAAAGGCAGGCTGTAAATCTTGTCCTAGCTTGCTTATACCCCTTGAAATAACCTGTAAGGCATATAAACTTGTGGAATACAACTGGGATGCATGGCTGGGCTTATAAAGGCCCCAGTGGTGATTAACCTAGCATACACCAATGAAACTACGAACCTATATAAATATATAAGTACAGATAGCTGCAGTCTAGGCAGTTGATGTGGGGCAGTTAATCAACTATGTTTTTAAAATACTGCACATGGCCCTCCTTACTCTAAAAACAGTAACAGTAACAATGCAGCTCAGATTTAAAAAAACAAAAAACAAAAAAAAAAAAATCCCCAAAAAGGGATGACGTTATAGTTATTAATAATTTTCCTGAGAATGACTATTTACGCAAGAATAATTCTGACGGTTTTAACTTCCCATTTATCAGTTTGATAACAGATGTTTGAATGCTGAGTGGGCTTCCTGCCAGAATAACTACTGTAAAAGGGCCAAAGTACACATATGCAAAGTGATGTACTACAAAGTAACAAACAAAACAATGCCAAGATCCTAAATGCCATTCTCATCACTGCATCATATGGTCAGGATCTTTTAATCCAAGTAAAAGTTGTACCCTTTCGCCTGGAGACTGTTTACAAATCTCAGTTATGCAACTCCTACACTGAGCCAAGGTCATGCAAAATTATTTTCTGAAACAAAAATATACGGTAAAGGCATTAAACTGCACAGCAGGCCAGAACTAATCACCAGCAGCTGAAAATAAGTTTTCCAAATGACATTTTTGTTCATTTGGATTACTGAGACATGGGACCTGCACATCAACAGGGGAAAAAAATGAAAGTTGATGTCCATCTGCAGTTTCTAAGATTCAAATTATATTTATTTTTCTCAAAGCCACTGTATATACATTAATATCACACAAATACAAAAGTGACAGTAAATAAGGTCACTATTTTCAGAGACCGACGGATGACTAGAGTATTTCTGTCACCCCTAATAATAACAGTTTGACCTTTATCTGTCTGTCTGTCTATGTATCTGTCTATCTGCCTGGCTATTAACAGGATAGGTGAGCTGACCCAAGGGTACTTTTCCACTCTCCACACAGCAGCAAGTGGGCTGACCCATGGATACTTTTCAGCCATGATCCAGACTCCACAGAGCTGGAACATTGTGCAACAGAGTGTAATACAAGACATTATAATATATAAAAGGAATCATATAAATAAAGCACAGTGCATGCAACAAGCATCATTACAGACAGTTGTATGCAAGCAAATCAAAAGGAACACATATATGTACAGACCAAATTTTCTCTTTTCCCCTTTTATTTCTGTATGTTAGCTTGAGCATATTATTTAAGCTGTAACCAGTGAGCTAAGACAACTTCTTGGTGTAAAAGATATTGTATGATTATTTGGAGAATCCAATTAGCCGTGATCACAGTCATACTTACTCTCTTTGAAGAGATATGCTTTAAGAGTTTTTTTTTCAAGGTAAGAGTGGTTTTCCTGTTTTCTGGGTTCAGCTTGTAGACAGCTCCAGCAGGCAGGAGTAAGATATGAAAATGTTTTTTCACCTACAGCAGTTTTGAAAGGGAGTCTGGTAAGAGAGAGAGTTTCTATGTCAGAGGCTCTAAGGTTGCATGTAGAGGTTATCACTATTGGAGGACAATGGGGGACACTTTCTTTGAAAACCAAGTTGGAAAAAGACTTATGTAGCATAAGTAAGTCGTTCTTACCATCACATGATGCCAGTCTGCTTTCTCAATGAGTAATGAGTGACAAGTTCTAGGATTGGCTAGGCATGAGAATGTATATATTTTGTTTACTGTAGGTTGACCCAAGGGACTATTTTGGTGACACTAGGGGCAACTATGTGAAAGGAATACTCTAGTTTTTGGAGTAGGACATTTTTGGCTATGGCAGTTCTTGAGTCTGGTGTGAAAAGGTAACTTCTCACATTAGGCAAAGATGAATATCACATATTTCATTGTTGGTCTGCAAATGTGTCTTGAATGATAGGCTACTACTGACTCAGTATTATATAATGAAAACAACTTTAAAAATATAACTTTCCTTTTTTAACCATGCCCATTTTATAGAGGATTTTTTTGTAGTAGCATCGGGGCCAGGATTCATAGGCAAGCACTTTGAGGCTGTGCAACATTAAATACCAACTAGCCATAGTCTGGTGTGGCCTGTATCTGGTCCGATACGTAGCAGGCTTTGACCAGCAGTGGTAGCCAAATAAAAGGACTGAAGAGTAAATTAGTGTAGCTGCATTATGAGGAGAAGCAGTTCAGGGCAGGTGTCAAAGTGCATGTAATCATGTGACCAGACAGTCCTGCATCACAGAAAAGGTGAGCAAGAATGCATGTGATCAGTTAATCCTACATTACAGGAAAGGTAGGCATACATGCATGCATGTGATCTGACAGTACTACATCACAGGAAAGGCAGGCAATGATGCACATGATCAGAGTCCTACATCACAGGAAAGGCAGGCAACAATGCATGTGATCAGAGTCCTACATCACAGGAAAGGCAGGCAATGATGCATGTGATCAGAGTCCTACATCATAGGAAAGGTGGGCAACAATACACATAATCAGAGTCCTACATCACAGGAAAGGTGGGCATGCATGTCTGTGGTCAGAGAGCCCTACGTCACAGAAAAGGTGGGTATGCATGCATGCCTGTGATCAGAAAGTCCTGGGTGACAGGAAAGGTGGGCTTGCATGCATACATACATGCATGTGATCAGACAGTCCTACGTCACAGAAAAGGTGGGCAACAATGCATGTGATCAGACAGTCCTACACCACAGGAAAGTTAGGCATGCATATTTGTGATCAGAGAGTCCTATATCACAGAAAAGGTGGGCAACAGTGCATGTGATCAGAGAGTCCAGCATCACAGGGAAGGTGAGACCACATGCATGCATGCATGTGATCAGAAAATGCTACATCACAGGAAATATGGGCTCTTGTAGTGCCTTTTTTAGACAGAGTTGGACATTTCAACCTAACACATTAAAGTGGTTCTACTTAATGCCAGGGGTGTTAACAAAAAAAATCCTGAACTTGAGGCACTCCTAAAAAATTGAACACATTTATGTATGTGTAGTTACAAAGGCATGACTTTAAAGCAATGAAAGCCCTCCCTCTGTTCCTGGGTATAATGCCCATCACTTCTTCAGACTCAGTGGCAACTGTGGGGGAGTATTAGTATTTGTCAAGGATATCAACACCTCATGAGAGATACTTTGGAACTCCAAATCTGAACTCCCAGATGTCAAAAATCATACTAAACAAGACTAATTACAACTTCATAGATAGAACATCTTTGTCCCTTTCGGAGTATGACAGATAGTTTAATATATTAGATGATATCTGCAGTAAACCCAGCACCTTTTATAGGTTCACAGGTTCACAGGTACATACTATGCCAATGACCAATAGGGCCTTTTTAAGCCTAACCATGCATCGCAAATCGCTTACAAGTTCTAGCACTCATGGTTGTGTAAGCAGGGTCTTGAGAGATGCAACATTTGGGTTAGAGAAGAACTCTATTTTACATGGATGAGGAGCCTGTTCCACAAAATGTGTAGTCTCTGGGATATATACACCCGTCTTTTCAGCAAGTCGTACTTACCTCACGGGCAAGATTTAAGTCTTTAGAATGGATAATTCTGGTGGTGTTTGTTTTGCAGATATAAAGGATGTCCATCAGAGTGGGGGACCTAATATGCCTTGTGTGACAGGCATACATCTCTCAAAAGCCTGTAGGAGATAGAACACACAGATAGGGCTTTGAGGTGAGCTGCATGTTATTAATGCCCTGTATTCTTTCACTGCATGTATAAAACAATTCACTTTAGCATGGCACTTCAATATCAGGTGACAATGACATACATACTCATGTTAAAGTGACAGAAAATGTGCAGTGCATCATTTCTATCTAAACTCTTTATTTCACAATAAGACATAGAAAAATAATTACGAGACAGTTGATAGACTGGAGAGTTATGTCAGGGAAGGGAAATGGTGGAAGTGGATGACAGAAATAAACTACATAAGTGGGCTACAGAACGTGAAGGGAAGCTGAAGGGGAATCAGGAGGAGAACCGAAGCTCGGAAGACAGTAAGACAGAAACACAGCAACGCCAAGAAAAAATGGTTGAGGCGTTAGCCCTACAGTAGTAAACAGAAGGATCCAATTAGCAGATTTTTTAATGAAAAATCAATAAGGAGTGAAGCAGAAACATAGAAAGCAGATACAACTTACAACACTTATACAGTCTACTTCGTTGTCTCATCATGTTTAACTTGCATAACAAACAACAGCTTCCACTGTCAGAATCCCACAGACAAATGGACAGCTATGACAAACCCCGATACAAGAAAATACAAACGATTATAGTAGTTATGGATGGTGCATTGCTGCAGCGGTAGAGTTGTCACCTCACAGCAAGAGGTTCTCTGGTTCAATTCTCGGCTGGGGTGCCTTCTGTGCGGAGTCTGTATGTCCTCCCTGCATTCGTGTGGGTTTTCTCCACTCCGGTTTCCTCCCACATTACAAAGACATGCATCTGGAGCATTTCTCCCCGGGCCTCCCCTAAAAATTGTCTCATTTCAAGTCGGACTTTCACAGTTAACAAATGTAAAATAAAATAAATAGTTAGCACATTCTAAATTGCAAACCATGCAAATACCAATTACTTAAATCACTGCTTCAACAATAATAAAACTTAAAAAAAACAATGTGTGCTATATAGTAATGCAAAGCAACATTGTTGTGAAGTAACCAAGGGATTTTACTATCCAGCAATAAAGTGGTTGACCTACACTGCAAATGGTTGAAATGCCCATTGCTTCCCTGTCATGACAAATACTAAGTCTCTTATACAAATAGTTAATCATCCTACTAGATATGCTGATACGCTTTATCCTGTCCATACAAATCTGGCCCCTTTTTGCACACCTTTGTATGTATCATCCTCCCTTGTTAAATCAGATCATAAATCAACGACCTTTTCCTTTTCAAATGGTGGTATTTCCCCTGCAAACACTAAGGTGGTTAAGGACTTCTCAAATGCAACCATCGTCAGTTACTTACCTAAATAAATTCTGCTGTAATCCAACACTGCTGTAAAACACTGCTGTAATCCAACACTGCTGTAATCCAACACTGTTGTAATCTAACACTGCTGTAATGTAACACTGCTGTAATCTAACACTGCTGTAATCTAACACTGCTGTAATCCAGCACTGCTGTAATCCAACACTGCTGTAATTTAACACTATTATAATCCAGCACTGCTGTAATCCAACACTGCTATAATCTAACACTGATGTACTCTAACACTGCTGTAATCTAACACTGATGTAATCTAACGCTGATGTAATCCAGCACTGCTGTAATCTAACACTGCTGTAATCTAACACTGCTCTAATCTAACACTGATGTAATCTAACACTGATGTAATCCAACACTGCTGTAATCTAACACTGCTGTAATCTAACACAGATGTAATCTAACACTGCTGTAATCTAACACTGCTGTAATCCAACACTGCTAATCCAACACTGCTGTAATTTAAGACTGCTGTAATCTAACACTGCTATAATCTAACACTGCTGTAATCCAACACTGCTGGATCCTATTACTAAAGCTGCTACCTATGCCTCTGACTTCTACTCCCACTTAAATAGTTGTATCGATAAGGCAGTCCACAGCCACAGCAAATATAATGAAACATTTTAAAAACAAACCCCTATGATGAGGCAATGGTCTCAATTTTTTTTCTTTCATCTTTTCTCGGTTAGGGGCCGCCACAACAGATCACGTTGTCCGCTCATGAGTGGCAGCACAGTTTTATGGTGTCGAGTTGCCAGCCCAGTGCCCAACCTTCCACAGAAGGCACACACATGCACGCACTCATGCCTAGGGCCAATTTAGAGTGCCCTTACCATATAGGTTGCACAACCCTTCGATAATAAACTGCCATAAGGGATCCAGGCACTCTTGTTGAGAATTTCTTACTGTTTAACCATCATGTCTCCATAGAAGTTCAGAAAGCTGCTTGTCTAATTTCCAAAGACATCTCCTTTAGATCCAAAGAAGTCTTAATTCCCTTTTACTTGTATCTCATCAGACCCATTGTGGAATATACAATGTCCCTTTTAGCATGTATTTGTCTAAACATATCACTGAATGTTGGAGACCTCAAAGATTCCTCACTAAAAAGATCAGTGCCCTCAAAAGTCTCAGTTATCAGGAGAGACTGGCAATCCTCTTTGTTCTCAGTTTTACAGATATTCCATGGGGATTTGTGTCTAGCCTTTTTTGAACTCCTGTTCCTATACAGAACAAATTGTTCTTCAAATACCCAGTTAAAGGAACTAAACCTTCATCAGCAGATAAATTAGACATGTAGAGCCAATGGATTCATATGCCAAGGTATCCCCTCACCTCTGGAACAAACTTCCGCTACATGTCCAGCAGAGCAGAACCCTTGTCACATTCAAGGTAAACCTGGATAGTTGCACTGGCAGCCTCAAATTCTCCCCTGACTTATTGGCTAGGTTGGTAACCATCTCCTGACTGCTTTCCTAGTGCTTAGCTATGAACCTGTGTACCTATGATGACATGACTATTGCTAAAGTTTGTGTAGGAACAGGGGGAATGGGCAAAACAGAACAGAGGACAGGTATGTGGCTACCAAATGGGGGATGAAACAAACATAAATATGGGACAGCTACAGACAACCGTGCAGACAAACTGACTGATTTGTGTAACTCACAAGTATACACACCTTGCAATGGCCATATGCCTGACAGAGAGAGAGAGACAGAGAGAGACAATGGCTGGAAATGTTCAGCCAGGGCACTGCAGTGTTGCTGCAGGTCCTCCACACATGGCATTAGCTTCCTGGCCAAAGGTAACACAGCATGGTTTCCTGGGCTCAGGTGTGGTAGGGAGTGGTGTAGACCATCAATGTTGTGGGCAGCCATAATAGGACTTGACAACAGGTGAGATTAAGGGACAACGATATGACATTTGCAAAGCATGTCAGCTACATGTGGTCATGTGGTCAATGCAAATGCAGCTCGCAGAGGTGGAGCACTTCCTGGCCTTCGTGTCTCAGGTAGTGGAGTGAAACTTCACAGCTGGTGGAGAATTGAATATAGGGACTGGCTTGGCAAAGAACTGCACAAGTGTTTGCGGAAGATGGTTCAGGTTAGTACTAGCAGCTACATTTCCATGTTGTACCACATACTGCAATTAAGGCTGGACTCACTCAGCATAATGCTCCTGCATGTACCTCTGGGAGGCAAATGTAGCATCTTGAAGAATAAAATAAATATAGGTACATATGCTATTCAAAACCTGTAACTTCTGTCTATAAGCTTACACTGTAGGGGGTTTATGCATATGTTTCAGCGCTGCCATAGGTATCTTGTTTTTATGCTTTCACAGATTCTACTGGTAGAGGGTCTAGCACAATGGGACAGAACATACCTAATGTCAGCATTGCACCTTTTGCTGTTAGTGATGACAACATGCACACAGTCCAGTCTGATGACCCACTGGCATTTCCAACAACACTAATATTGGAGGGCTCACCCACATCCCTCACTTATGATGAGTTTGTGATCGGACAGGATGGACCTCTAATGCTAGGAACATGTCTCAGCGCATGCACAAATAAAACAAAAAAAACAGAAAAACATACTTTTACGTAATGGGTAAGCCCCCCTACACCCTGCAGCCTCCTATGCTAATTATATATACTAACTCTGAGACTGCACAATACCAGGGAAAGCGCATATTCCCCAATCAAAGAACTGTGTCATCTCACAAACCTGTTGACCATCTTCTTTGTCGACCAAACTGTGTCAGCTAAACAGATGACTCAAATTTCAGTCATATTTGGTGGTCCCGTATACCATCTGTATTTAAACACACACACACACACACACACACACACACACACACACACACACACGCACACCCATATGCATACAGGAGCGCTACAAAATCCTGAAAGCCCAAAATCCTGAAACCAAAATCTTGAAAGTTCAAAATACTGAAAACTCAAAATACTGAATCTGATAATGCTGAAAACACACAGGATACCAACACTTACTATATTCCAGCACAGGTACATACAGAAACAAATAAAAGACAAACCATATTACTCTCCTCCAAATATAAGTGGTGTAGTGAAGTGCAATCTTGGAGTTGATATATTTAAGTAGCAGGTGTGCCCCTCACATGGGGGGTGCAGGGGGGCTTGCCCTCCTCCTTATAATTGAAGGGTAATATCTTTCTGTATGTACTTGTGCTGGAATATAGTAAGTGTTGGTATCCTGTGTGTTTTCAGTATTTGGAGTTTTCAGTATTTTGAACTTTCAAGATTTTGGTCTCAGGATTTTGGGCTTACAGGATTTTGTAGTGCCCCATATATATATATATATATATATATATATATATATATATATATATATACATATATATATATATATATATATATACGTATATACATACACACACACACACACACACACACACACACACACACACACACACACACACACACACACACACACACACACACACACACACACACACACACACACACACACACACACACACACATATATATATATATATATATGGGTCTATGTCAGATGAACAAGTTTTCAGAAACTCGAAATTCAGAAATTCATACGGTTGAGACCATAAAAAAAAAAAAAAACACAAAAAACTCCCAAACATCTAAATGTAACTGTAATACTATAATAAAAATTTACAAAAGAAAGGGAGTGAGAGATGGTATCTTAGATCCCTATCAGATGATCATGTTTTCAGAAACTTGAAGTTGGGACCATATGATTAAGTTTCCAAAAACTCAAATATCAAAAAAAAAAAAATCTACCTTTCTTATGTTTTTCAGGGGGGCTTCCCACACTCCCTGCAAATTATATATACCAACTCCAAGTTCACAATACAGTGAGGAAAAGGGTACATTTCCCGATCCTCACTGTACAGCGATCTCCATTAAAAAACTCGATCGTATGGTTTGATTAAATGAATTCTGAGTTTCTGAACAGTCATTCATCTGACAGGGATCCGCTAGATTCAATGTTACAGTGACCCTCATTGAAGACCTATTGTCTTGATAAGTATCCATATATACAGCTGTATTATCTTCTTTGAGCTAGACCAGTAAATCATAAAATCTGTACAGAATTTCAGGCAGTATTACTCTACCTATAGAAAGTGAACAATCACAGGATCTCCTGTAGCATAGATGTGCCAACTTCCCTAGACTCTGAACTGCACACCGAGTTTGTATGGCTTTGGGTACATGTGAAGATTAATCCATGTGGCAGTTTCTAACATACTTTGTGCGGAAACATTTCTAAAGTGCAGGGCAGATGCTGCTGCCACTCTACAGATGTGGGATTTTATTGTGTCTTGCACAGGTTAGTTGTGCTTGTCATAGCAAAAAGAAATACAGTAGGCTACCCATTTGGAAAGTGTCATTTACTGACTGGTAGGCATTATGTTCCTTTTCTAAATGAAAGAAAAAGCTAAGTAGCCTTTCTGAAATAATTATTCACTCTTGCACATTATGACTCCTCTGTGTACATCCACAAGATGAAATAAAGTTCTTATTTCTCTTTTTTTGGTATTTTTTGCCACCTGCTGCCTACTGACCATCACACATCCTCTTGGTCAGTTGGCTCACTGGTTCCCCTACAATGGTGTGAGAGCCAATCAAGATGAGTTGTTATTAAGGTAGCCATCAAGGAGTTTTTTCTGTTAGGTTACACTTCTGCTAGTGACACAATCTCACAAATGACCTTACCTTGGACATGTGCACCATCTCTCCTGCCATGAGAGAGGTGAGGGGTCACATGCCCTTCACTCCTCTCTCCCTCCCATTGTTCACCAGCTCCAGGAGCTCCCCCAGCCATTATCCATAATTAGACCATCTGCGTCATGGTCAGGGCATTATTTCCATACTCGTACCACGTACGTCATGGTCAGGTTGTTACTCCTGTATCTCAGGGAGATGGCTACGTTCCATATAATTTGAAAGACTGTGAAACTAATGGATTGACTTACAACCACTGCTTGGACAATACTAGGCATGAAAGACTCCTCCAGGGTTCTGGCATTTTTACAAAAGTGATGCCTGCTGAACCTACTACCTGGTTGGTTGAGACCATCTCCAACACTGGGTGCCTTTAATCACTCTGTAAATGCATATTTATTTGATCTAGTTAAATAATATGTACAGAGTAGGGCTGTTACCAAACACAGTTAAGTTTGTCATCACAGTCTCCTCCTTTCTTTAATTTTCCTTCACGTTTCTGCTTCTGTTGTTTCCTACTCTTGACCTCTTGTTCTCAGTAGCCTGAACCAACTTCTGTTCACCAAACTCTTTTACCCAAGGTATTTGATAGCACATTCTAGATTCCTTGACACCCCTTTGTAGCCCCTGGAGGTTACCTACTGCTTTCGGTCTTATTTTAGTGGCAAATATGAAGGGACATCTCCCAATGAGATCTTGTATTTTATCCCCCGGCTTGAGCAGATTTAGGACTCTTAGTGAAATAATACAATCCTCCATTTTGATATCTGGCTGCATGAATGCACACCTTCTGCGGTACTGATGTGTTGCAGAGTAAATCAATGTTTTCTCGCTAAGTGCTGGTGCTTTCATCCATGAAATCACTGTTTTATTGTGTCTGTTGGCCAAGTGGCTAGCCCACTCCACTCAGCCATGCAAAATGCAACTTTGCTTCTCTTTCTACATGACCGACATTCTTACCCAACTCATATTATCACATTTATACTAGGCTTGCCACTCCACACTCATCCAAATCTGTCAATCACCAGCTCACATCTGATTTACACACACCTTTTCACTTGATCAATCCAAATACCAACTGTCTCCACATCTTCTTTACTCACTATACTTCTCCTACAGTGACCTCACTTGGGTCAGCATCACTTCTGTTCCACATTCATCTCCCTATCCTCTCAGATTCTTTTTCTACCCAAAGTATTCCTACCTCACGAACTTATACACCCACTGATTCTCAGCAGCAAACTGTCTTACCTACAAAATACAGGGAACTCCCTAAACTTCTAACTTATATCTGAAGAGGACAGTGCTCTATTAAAATTCACCTACTGCAAAAATCAAAAACGTCCGCTCCTGTATAGAATACCTTGGTTACAAACTACTATTTTCTTGTGATATCTATCTAAACTCAGGTTTTAATACACCCCAGAAATCCACTATTAGCTTTTCTGTTTTAGTTCCACTCTATATGTGCACTCAAAGGTAGGAAATGTCAGTTTCTATCCAGCCATCTAAGTGCCTTTTTCCTATTTTTGCACATTGGATTGGGATATCACTTCAGTAGGGATCACCATCTATGGTGACAGCGGTGGTGGTGCTGCGGTAGCGTTGTCGCCTCATAGCAAGACGTTGCCCCGTTCGATTCTCAGCTAGAGCGTCTTCTGTGTGGAGGCATACGTGAATGGGGCGTGCCTTCATTGAAGGTTGTGCGTCAGGGCTGGTAACCCGGTACGTAAAAATCCACTACCAATCATTAGCGGACCAGAGTTCCGCTGTGGCAACCCCTAACCGGAAAAAGCTGAAAGACAGAAACAGTGATCACCATCTACGGTCACAGTGTGACTAGCCCTGGGCTTAGAGATCACTTTCTCCAATATAATACTACAGCAGATAAACATGTCTTCATGCTTTAAACTAAAGAACACCTTTAGAGAATGCTTAACAGAAAAATGTACAGATATTTATACATCTGATGAAAAACAAGCAGAGACTGCATAAACAAAATCTTTGACTGAAAGGTCAAATTAGAATGACAAAAGTAGTTTAAGTAACCTCACTGCCATTTTTCAATGTAAAGGATATATTAGATCTAATCCAAGAAACAAATCTTTGTCACTTTTATGTAAGTTTTTTTCTCGTTAGGCATTTTAGCTGTTTTTTACCAGAAGGAGCAGCTAGAAGGAACCAAATTTCTGTCTTTTAGGCTGATAGAGTCTGAATTTTGAGGTTAGGAAATTGTACTGTGCGTTGATGCATCAGTAGGGCCTTACTTAAAGGTCATCACCGTGGCATTATCCTAAGGCTTATGTAAAGGTCATCACTGTGGCATATTATCCTTCATTTGCCAGAAAACACCACTGTTGTCTTCTCAGCCCTAAAAACACACATTCCATCACCGTTAAATATGCAACTTTTTCTTTTAAGTAACTCTTTACAAACTGCCCTTCCTTAACTTCTTCCCTCCTTTGTCACTTTACGCGACACAAAATTCCCTGTCTATACTGTTTTAAGCAATAATACCAATGATGTTGCCTTACCCACATTTAACTTACATGGTAATTCAGGGAGCATTACAGAAAACAACAGCCTCTGTTTGGTATTCCCTCCCCTGTAAAATTTAAACCAGCCTCATCTTGTTTTGACCTTCCTGTCCCACTTTATTCTATGCGATGTAAACATTAGTATACAGCCCTCTAGTATCCTCTCCTTACTGCAGCTTTATGATTCCTGCCAATGTAAACATTAGAATACAACTCTCTGGTATCCTCTCCTTACTCCAGCTTTATGATTCCTGCCAATGTAAACATTAGTATACAACTCTCTAGTATCCTCTCCTTACTCCAGCTTTATGATTCCTGCCAATGTAAACATTAGTATACAACTCTCTGGTATCCTCTCCTTACTCCAGCTTTATGATTCCTCCCAATGTAAACATTAGTATACAACTCTCTAGTATCCTCTCCTTACTCCAGCTTTATGATTCCTGCCAATGTAAACATTAGTATACAACTCTCTAGTATCCTCTCCTTACTGCAGCTTTATGATTCCTGCCAATGTAAACATTAGTATACAACTCTCTAGTATCCTCTCCTTACTCCAGCTTTATGATTCCTGCCAATGTAAACATTAGTATATAACTCTCTGGTATCCTCGCCTTACTCCAGCTTTATGATTCCTCCCAATGTAAACATTAGTATACAACTCTCTAGTATCCTCTCCTTACTGCAGCTTTATGATTCCTGCCAATGTAAACATTAGTATACAACCCTCTAGTATCCTCTCCTTACTCCAGCTTTATGATTCCTGCCAATGTAAACATTAGTATACAACTCTCTTGTATCCTCTCCTTACTGCAGCTTTATGATTCCTGCCAATGTAAACATTAGTATACAACTCTCTAGTATCCTCTCCTTACTGCAGCTTTATGATTCCTGCCAATGTAAACATTGGTATACAACTCTCTGGTATCCTCTCCTTACTCCAGCTTTATGATTCCTCCCAATGTAAACATTAGTATACAGCTCTCTAGTATCCTCTCCTTACTGCAGCTTTATGATTCCTGCCAATGTAAACATTAGTATACAACCCTCTAGTATCCTCTCCTTACTCCAGCTTTATGATTCCTGCCAATGTAAACATTAGTATACAACTCTCTGGTATCCTCTCCTTACTCCAGCTTTATGATTCCTCCCAATGTAAACATTAGTATACAACTCTCTAGTATCCTCTCCTTACTGCAGCTTTATGATTCCTGCCAATGTAAACATTAATATACAACACTCTAGTATCCTCTCCTTACTCCAGCTTTATGATTCCTGCCAATGTAAACATTAGTATACAACCCTCTAGTATCCTCTCCTTACTCCAGCTTTATGATTCCTGCCAATGTAAACATTAGTATACAACTCTCTAGTATCCTCTCCTTACTCCAGCTTTATGATTCCTGCCAATGTAAACATTAGTATACAACTCTCTAGTATCCTCTCCTTACTCCAGCTTTATGATTCCTGCCAATGTAAACATTAGTATACAACTCTCTAGTATCCTCTCCTTACTGCAGCTTTATGATTCCTGCCAATGTAAACATTAGTATACAACCCTCTAGTATCCTCTCCTTACTGCAGCTTTATGATTCCTGCCAATGTAAACATTAGTATACAACTCTCTAGTATCCTCTCCTTACTCCAGCTTTATGATTCCTGCCAATGTAAACATTAGTATACAACTCTCTAGTATACTCTCCTTACTCCAGCTTTATGATTCCTGCCAATGTAAACATTAGTATACAACTCTCTAGTATCCTCTCCTTACTCCAGCTTTATGATTCCTGCCAATGTAAACATTAGTATACAACCCTCTAGTATCCTCTCCTTACTCCAGCTTTATGATTCCTGCCAATGTAAACATTAGTATACAACTCTCTAGTATCCTCTCCTTACTGCAGCTTTATGATTCCTGCCAATGTAAACATTAGTATACAACTCTCTAGTATCCTCTCCTTACTCCAGCTTTATGATTCCTGCCAATGTAAACATTAGTATACAACTCTCTAGTATCCTCTCCTTACTGCAGCTTTATGATTCCTGCCAATGTAAACATTAGTATACAACTCTCTAGTATCCTCTCCTTACTGCAGCTTTATGATTCCTGCCAATGTAAACATTAGTATACAACTCTCTGGTATCCTCTCCTTACTGCAGCTTTATGATTCCTGCCAATGTAAACATTAGTATACAACTCTCTAGTATCCTCTCCTTACTCCAGCTTTATGATTCCTGCCAATGTAAACATTAGTATACAACTCTCTAGTATCCTCTCCTTACTCCAGCTTTATGATTCCTGCCAATGTAAACATTAGTATACAACTCTCTAGTATCCTCTCCTTACTCCAGCTTTATGATTCCTGCCAATGTAAACATTAGTATACAACCCTCTAGTATCCTCTCCTTACTGCAGCTTTATGATTCCTGCCAATGTAAACATTAGTATACAACCTTCTAGTATCCTCTCCTTACTGCAGCTTTATGATTCCTGCCAATGTAAACATTAGTATACAACTCTCTAGTATCCTCTCCTTACTGCAGCTTTATGATTCCTGCCAATGTAAACATTAGTATACAACTCTCTAGTACCCTCTCCTTACTGTAGCTTTATGATTCCTGCCAATGTAAACATTAGTATACAACTCTCTAGTATCCTCTCCTTACTGCAGCTTTATGATTCCTGCCAATGTAAACATTAGTATACAACTCTCTAGTATCCTCTCCTTACTGCAGCTTTATGATTCCTGCCAATGTAAACATTAGTATACAACCCTCTAGTATCCTCTCCTTACTCCAGCTTTATGATTCCTGCCAATGTAAACATTAGTATACAACTCTCTAGTATCCTCTCCTTACTCCAGCTTTATGATTCCTGCCAATGTAAACATTAGTATACAACTCTCTAGTATCCTCTCCTTACTCCAGCTTTATGATTCCTGCCAATGTAAACATTAGTATACAACCCTCTAGTATCTTCTCCTTACTCCAGCTTTATGATTCCTGCCAATGTAAACATTAGTATACAACTCTCTAGTATCCTCTCCTTACTCCAGCTTTATCATTCCTGCCAATGTAAACATTAGTATACAACCCTCTAGTATCCTCTCCTTACTCCAGCTTTATGATTCCTGCCAATGTAAACATTAGTATACAACCCTCTAGTATCCTCTCCTTACTCCAGCTTTATGATTCCCGCCAATGTAAACATTAGTATACAACTCTCTAGTATCCTCTCCTTACTCCAGCTTTATCATTCCTGCCAATGTAAACATTAGTATACAACTCTCTAGTATCCTCTCCTTACTCCAGCTTTATGATTCCTGCCAATGTAAACATTAGTATGCAACTCTCTAGTATCCTCTCCTTACTCCAGCTTTATGATTCCTGCCAATGTAAACATTAGTATACAACTCTCTAGTATTCTCTCCTTACTCCAGCTTTATGATTTCTGCCACTACTTTTCTAGTCTTCCAAATTCTCTAATTTTTAGAATTTGCTCCTTTAAATGACTTACCTATTAACTGTCTTAATTGGTAAACTTGTATCTTTTGTAAATTTACATTTTATTATTCTGTATGCCTGTGTCTTTACTATTTAGTTAACTGCCTTTACTTCATAAGCAGGCTGTGGATTGTTTGTGTTTACACTTTGTCAAAAAACGTTTGAAGAATGGATGCGTCTCTGGCTTGGATCATGGATAAGTAGGATCATCTGATCAGTCCAACCATCTAGTTAACAAAAAGTAAATGATGAATGACAACTTAGGCTCATCGGCAGGGAACAGCATGACTGACTTATTCATAAGGATTATCATAAAGTTGACCTTAAAGGAAAAGAAGACAGGCATAAAGTAACCCCTGAGATAACTGAAAGGAAATAAACATTTATCATCCAAACTATAACATTTCGCATTAGGGAACAGAGTGTTTTTAGCTGACTGTGATGTTGACTGACAAGCAGATCCACTTCATGAGGTCCCCGCATCTATAGCATTTGCAAAAAATTATCGGCACCATTAATGTCAGGTTAGCATTGGGAAAAGTAGAAGGATTAGGGCTCAGGTTGGCACCCATTAATAAAGGGAACAGAGGAGCTTCATCCGTAGTAATGGGTGCTAATCTGAACCCTAACCCTGCCCCCAACTCTATCCATTCTCTGTTATACATGGAGCTCAGAGTGAAGTCCCCTGACACCCCCCCAGGGAGAATACACCCAGCGGTGGGCTGAACCAGAAGAACACCCCATTTGCATGCAGAGGGTCACCCTATTTGCATGTATATAAAATTCTATAAACCTGAATGATCATATCAGACTAGCACAACATTTGCCTGCCTCATCACCAATAAAGAACTTGATATGAAGAAACGGCCTCCTGAGATTTTTTTGATTTCATTGCTTTTTAACTTCTTAACCTCCTACAGACAGCAGGCGCAACTAGACCCGGACACTATACGCACAAGGGACAAATGACATTGGATGACCCATGGTGAAGGACCTACGTATCTGACAGCCTGACACCAACTGCATCTCCCATTGAGATCTCCACCCTAAAACTCAGACCACAGGGAACACACAACAAGTGGAAACTCTGAGAAGGGATCAAGTTCATTAACAGTCTGACAACTCCAGCTTTCTTTACACTGGCTGTAGTGCTTTGGTCTCTTACTTAGTTTGGTTCAACCCCTGGACCCCTAGAGGTTGAGACTGTCAACCATAAGGAACAACCTGCAAATGGGAAGCACCGTTGCTATCCATGTTGTAATGACTGGAGAAAAAAGTTAGTGGCAGTAACAAGATTAAACTGTGTGCACAAACAAAATGTGCCTAAATACGAAGAAAACATAATTAGTATGAAACCTGTCACCATACAAACAATAACAAAGGAAAGTTATCGACATAACGAAGGGCGCTAGCACTGCATTCCATAAATAAATCAGCTTCATTTCAATACTTTAATATATATTCATACAACAAAGGTGAGTTTTATGATTAGGAATAACAAAAAAGTAAAAGGAATGAAATGAAAAGACAAGTAAATACAAGACTAAAACAAAAAAGGAGAAACTGAAATATCTCAAAACATGGTGACAGTAAGAGAATCACAAAGAAAAATACAGATAAAATAAGACGATTGGATGTGAAAAGTAAAGCCATTTGTGTATCGCAGACAGAAGATACAGATTTCTTTATTTCTTATTTATTTATTGACATTTGACTATTGGGAAAGCAGGAGTCCGTTTTCAGTGGTGGTCTGTGGACAAAAGTTCCAAAGTATTAGAAAACATTTTAAGATTAATAATATTGCAGTCTTAAGAAATAATAATACAAAAACAAATACAGTTTAAATAATTATACCAAATTAGATATAATATGAAAACATTGGTTAAGAATAGATACAAGTTATATGGCAATGATTTCATATTTAGAGACATTTTAGCCAGTTTATAGAGAAACTAAAGGTTAGTATAATACAAACAGGAATTGTAATATAAAGTGAGAGAAAAGCAGGCAATAGTATATTTAGAGAGAAAACCAGAGAAGAGAAATTGATAGAAGAATGGAAGTGAGTGAAGAAAAGAGAGTAAGCAAATGTAAAGTATGAATTTTACATTTAGGGACATGAAGAAGTTGTGTCAGTACATACGTTCATCAAACATGTGCCATGTTGGCATCAATGAAAGTCTGTACATGGCTGAGATAACGACAATAAATAAAAATACGGAACTTTTTAATGTCGCCGCTAAAAGGAAAGTTGGAAAATGAGGTGACACAGAGGCATCAGATCACAACATACCCTGTAAACGTGCGCGGGATGAAGGGAAAGAAAGAAACCAGAACAAGGAGCGAAACAACAGATCCATGACAAGTGGCAAAATGGCAACTGATACAAAAAGGCATATACAGGAAGACGAAGAGACATCTGAGAAGTTTGACTGGAAGCTAAAGAAACAACTGTTAAACTAACAGATATGAGTGAAAAAAATGGGTCGAAAGGGAACAGACTGAAGATAAAAAAAGTCGTTCATTTTTTTCAGATAACTTTTTATAACAACTGGTTAGATTAACAGCCAGGACCCTTCAATATATACTTATAAAGAAATGTAAAGAAACCCTAGAAATAGAAAATTTCCATAATTAATGCAATAGAGCCTACGTATGTAAACAAGATAATCAAAAGTGGGCATAATGTGTCTTGTAGGTGCCAAAACAGAAGATGTAAAAAAAATGCTTCGAACAAACTAGGAATATCAAAAAATGATGTCAGGATTATGGCATATGCTGGCACTACTGATATTGCCATTAAATGTTCTTACTGTGTTACAAACAAACTAATATCATTCTTAAAATCATCTCACAGAAAGTAATTATTTCATTTCTCGCAGAAATTAAAGAGAGTTTAGTGGATTTTTTACGAACAGATTGCATAAATATATATGTTAAGAAAGTTGTAGGCATACATATGTTTGAAAAAGACGGCCACATACTGAAGGCAGGAAGACCAAAAAGAGAGGGTGTTTGCTTATGTTCATAGTGGAGTGAAACAGGATTTTCACAATGCAAACATCAGTATGAATCAGACTTGTATGATAATTGCATATAAGGCTGTGGTAAAAAAGCACCCACACTTGAAAAAGAAGATATTCATCTTAAAATAATATTATCCAGGGAATGTAGATGTTTCAGTTGTCACTGAAACATGACAAAAGACTCAGACTCGACTTCCATTTTTGATGGCTATAAATCTTGTTTTTGTAATAGACATTAAAAAACTGGACCAAATAGGAGATGTCACAGATGTCACTATCTTAATTCAGGAATTTTTTTTGAGGTGCATGATTCTAATGAGTTTGAAAGTAATGACAAATTATTTTAATTGCGTTTCAGTGTACAGAATATACCTGGCCCGGGAGTCTACAGACCTCCAAAATCCAAAACTAGCGAGTTGGAAAATTTACCAAATTATATGTTTCCATTTTATACACAAAACAAAACAATAGCAAGGGATTTGTACCTCCCTGCTATTTCCTGTGTCACGGGAGCTTCCTCATCGAGTCTGAGAAAAATGTTTATTTATTTTGTCGATGAAAATAAGTTCATATAAATAACACAGCAGCTATACACTATAATAATATTTTTAATATAATATGCATTCTAGAGTACCTATATAAAGTACTGTGGTACATTATTTCCTTTGTCAGGTTATGATATTCTACTGTGCGAGTATCTTTAATGATGTCTCTATTAAAGTCATTAGAAGAACAATTGCCAGATCATGACAAGAGTATAATTCAGCCAAAAAAACATTTAAGTAAAATGTCTTTATCACCATGTAGCCCAAATAATGATGACACCCCCACACCTTTCCTGAAGGGCAAATATCACACCTCTGGTCACATGATCGTTCTAGTAACCCACAAAATACCAGGAAACACTTGGTTGCCCCAGTGTTTAAAGTACTCTTGTCTGATCATTCTCAGTTAGCCCAAGCCCACCCGGAACCATTCAAAGCTAGGAACGTAATATTAATTAATTCTGACGCTTTTCTTAACTTAGAGAGATTTGTTTTAACAGGTCTTTTACTCAGAGAGTACGCTGCAATGTTTCTAACAGAACTCAATATTTTTATTGGATGATAGTGGTAACGGCTGCTTTATTCTTTTTTAAACTACTAATAACAAACTCAAACAACGTAAGATTTTGCATGTTCTCTGTTCTGTAACTTAAAATTTGTGTATTATGGGCCAGATTCCAGAAGAGTCGTTATCAGTGTAAGTCTGCCCTGATTCCAAAAGACCTGCTCTCAGTATAAGTGACTTACTTGTGTGTAAGGCCTATCTATAATTAGGCTTACTATGGGGACCAGATTTCAAAACACCTGCCCTCAGCCTGCTCTCAGAGTAAGTGGTCACTTACACTGACAGCAAGTCTTTTGGAATCGGTGCCTACATGCCAGTTAGTATTCTGTGCACATTGTATTGACACTGAATATTATTATGTAATGCACAACAATCCTACAACGCAAAAAAATAAAAATCTTCGATTTGCAAATGATTAACAAGAGACCGAGAATAAGCATATGTTTGTTTTCAGAAAGTCACTGTGGGAAGGAGGACAGCTCCTACAGGTGGACGCCTTCCTTTGTGATATGAGAGCAATGACCTTTGTTGTGCTGTGGCATATTCAGCAGATGAACACTGACTCCAGGTAGTTGTAAATTAAACAGATGATCTGCCTGAATAAGCCTGGATCAGTTAACATCTCCTGAACCTTTTGCAATCCTTCTCTTCACCTGCACTACTTAAGAAAGGGAAGGGAGGTTTCCATTCAACTTTCAGACACGTAATGGGCTGCAACACTTCACAGTGAAGATAGCGGATAACTACGACATGTCCAATTCTATCATCAAAGAAAAATGATTTCAAAAATAAAAGGAACATAAACAGAACTTCAGCCATAAATACTGCATTCTTGATTCATTTTTTAGTTACTATAGTAGAAATGCTTTTGTTATCCTTCTTTTAGAGCCTTATCTAAGTAAACAGCAATGGGGAATTTGGACACAAATATGTTGGCAAACAAAGAAAATTAATCTGCCCAGTATTTTCACTACTCTTGAAGCTGTGCTTCCTTTACTGGTTTGCGCTCTTTTATTTCTGCAGAATGACCTCTGTCAGCCTCCGGTCATTCCGCATACCTGGCATAGTTTGTAAAGTAGCCAAATAAAAGTTAATTGTCTACGAAAATTATTACTTTAAACTCCATATGTTTTTTAAGTATACGCATTGCAATCTTAGTACACACTGAAGTCATTAACATCTGAAAAAAAACGATAAATACTTTTTAAAAAAAATGTCTACTTATACCTACAGCACTGGTGCAAGGTAGGATTACAAAGGACTCAGTAAATGACCATGACGATTTAATACAGGGGGGTTTCTCAATGTCATTGAAACACACAACAGTTTCTGGTTAAGTCAGTCATGCTGCGATTCTTTCTCTAGTGTCCTTTACTTTTCTTGAGGCGATAATAATGACACTTTCAGTAACTGGGTCCAATCACCCTACTTCCCACTGGGATGCAGAACCTTAATGTTCACATTGTAAACCTCACTGTACATACTGGCTTACAAGCAGATGTCAGAAATGAGCTCTTCACTGCCTGACTAGGTAACGGATTGTGTAGATAATGAAAGAATATGCAAGTGGTATCACTATCAAAACTCACAACGACACAATTCAAAGATGAGATTCATAAATAAAAAAAAAATGGTTTAAAAATTGGAAATTGCCCACTATAGTAATGTACCATGGCAGCTGCAGGTAAATTATATTTTCCCCACAAAACATGGAGAAGGAATGATCAAAAAGGAAATAGATAACGTAATCCCATCTTCGCCAATCGTTTAACGCCAGTCGTTTAACGCCAATGGTTTAATGCCGATGGTTTAATGCCAATGGTTTAATGCATTACATACTGGCATTCTTTAACAAAAAAGTGTCAACTTTTTTTTTTAAATAATGTCAAAAGTTTATACACCAAACTTCTTTTCTGTTCTCTATGTTGAGACAATTTATTCATTTATTTAACATTTGCTGACCTGGGAAAATCTGACTAGGACATAGCCTATTTTCAGCAGAGGCCAGCGGAAAAACACTCCAGCTGCATGTCTTTGAAATGTGGGAGGAAACTGGAGCACCCGGAGGGAACCCACATGAATGTGAGGAGGATATGCAGACTCCGCACAGAAGGCACCCCAGCCAAGAATTGAACCAGAAAACCTCTTGCTGTGAGGCAAAAATGTTAACCACTACACCACTGTGCCACCACACATCTCCGGAAATGTACTGTACATGCGCAGTCCCATGAATTTAGCATCAAACTCATAGTATATTGTTCAAATACGTTTAATTGAGGTTTATGTCATTGCTAGTGTGGTTGATAGAGTTCACATTAAGCTTGGGAATTTGTGGCAATGAACTTCTAACAGAAGTGCAAAACAGCTGAATCCCAGTAACTGCAGGTCTGTATTTTAAATTATTATTTTTTTATTTATTCTTTTATGAAATCTTCAAGTCTGAAGAAGCACTTTGGTGTGAAAGCGCTCACCATATGTTGTCAAGGTTTGTTTTTATTAAAAGAATTGCACTACAGCTCTGTCTTCTGGGATTCCTTCTTTTTTTTACTTGAAGAATTTTGTCATTTTTTTGGTCTCCCAGTCCAGCCTTTTGGAGGTATATTGAACTTTGTCTTTAATGAAATCTGTTCATGTTCACTATGCTACTCGGCATTTATTTGACAAGCCAGTTACTTCCTTTTTGGAGGGGTATTTTGTTTTTAATGTACAATACAGAGGATTATGATCAGATCTCCTATCATAACCTGCTTATTTTGTGCTTGAGACATAAATGCCAAATAATTCACCAAACAGACAGCAGGAAGCAATGTAGTCTCCCTGTGAAGAGCAAATGGCTTTAAACTGTTTAGATACTTTGCCCTGCCACACCCTGTCAGAATGAATTATTTAACAGCTTTTAAAGTTGTACCATCTGCCTCGATGATATGCAAATTTAATGTCAGAAAAGAATGTATTAAATGTGTCTTTTTCTAGTTTTTTGGAGCCTAACCATGGAATTTCATACACATCAAATATATTTACCATGACAAAAGTTCCTCCAGTCATCTAACTGCCTGATACTATATTTCTTACTACTGAATACATGACCTGCCTGCCAACTCCATTTAACTAGAATTATAAAGCTGTCAGCCATCCAAAGGAATGGGTCCATACCTCTTAATCTCTTAGTGTAAAAATCTGGATAGAGACAAAAATAATAGGGGGACAAAGGCCCCAAAACAGGAGCGATTTTAAGTATTATTCTTACAACTTTAGAAAGATGCTAGAATAACAGGTTTTGTGTTTAGTGTGCTTTTTTCTGAAGGATAGGAAGTCTGAAACTCGAATGTCATTTCAATCTTTGATGTTTTCCAGAAAATCACACATTTTGCAAGGGCCAGACCAAAAATATGAGGCAAAATCTGGACTTTCTGTTAAAATCTGGGGAGTTGAGAGGTAAGAACTGGTCCCCCAAGCATTCTGTATCAGAATATTTGTAGTCAAGGAGAGACATACTTACTTTCTGTTCTGTTAAATATGTTACAGAGAAAAATTTACAGTGATAATAACTACAAAGAATAAAAAATATGTACAGTGATAATAACTACAAAGAATAAAAAATATGTACAGTGATAATAACAACAAAGAATAAAAATATGTACAGTGATAATAACAACAAAGAATAACAAATATGTACAGTGATAATAACAACAAAGAATAAAAATATGTACAGTGATAATAACAACAAAGAATAAAAATATGTACAGTGATAATAACAACAAAGAATAAAAAATATGTACAGTGATAACAACAAAGAATAAAAATATGTACAGTGATAATAACAACAAAGAATAAAAAATATGTACAGTGATAATAACAACAAAGAATAAAAATATGTACAGTGATAATAACAACAAAGAATAAAAAATATGTACAGTGATAATAACAACAAAGAATAAAAATATGTACAGTGATAATAACAACAAAGAATAAAAAATATGTACAGTGATAACAACAAAGAATAAAAAATATGTACAGTGATAATAACAACAAAGAATAAAAAATATGTGTTACAGCAACTAATTGGCATAATGTGATAGATAAAACCAAAGACATGCATCTGGAGTGTTTCTCCCCGGGCCTCCGCTGAAAACAGGCTCTGTGGAACCTAGTCGGACATTCCCGGTCAACAAATGATAAATAAAATAAATACAAATAAATAAAATAAATAAAACACATGCACACATGTGTGTGTGTGTGTGTGTGTGTGTGTGTTTATATATATATATATATATATATATATATATATACGGTTTACTATCAAAATATCAACGTTCATAGGAATGAACGGTCGACATTTCGAAATTGACGTCATCCTGCATGAATATTAATTAGGTTAAAATGTCGAATCTGTTGATCAAATTCACCAGATTCGACATTTATGTCGAACTTTGAACATGATAGCAGTGTAGGTGAAAATGTATGTTAAACACCTACACTGTCATTCATATTTTAGCAGGGGACAAGCCCCCCTGCACCCCCCACACTCACTGCAACTTAAATATCCTAACTCAGAGATCACACTACAGTGAGGAAAGGGATAAATTTCCCAACCGCACTGTAGCACGACTCTACTCATAACATCAAGTTTATATCAGTGAATGCACACTTGGATTCGCTGATATGTAATCTTGATCTCCTAACATTCGGCAGCATAGAAGTCGACTAACATTCAACTTTCCACATTCGCTGAACCAACGTTCAAACTTTTGCTAGTAAACCGTATATATATATATATATATATATATATATATATATATATAGAACAAAAACAGCTGAAAACGGGAAACCAAAACAAGCGGCGTAAAAGAATTTTAGTAGTTATATGCCTATAATGAACCCAGATATCCATAGATATGAGAAATTGGTTACACACGATATATATAAAATTAATAGGAATTCGAATTTATCTAAGAAGAATTTAACAGATGAAGAAATGAGAGTACTTAATGACTTAAGAAACAGTAATAACATCAGAATTATGAAGCCCGACAAAGGCGGGGGTATAGTGGTGTATGATCAAATGGACTATAACACTAAAATATTTGAGATTCTACATGATACAGGGAATTATGAGATTATATCACTAAATGAGTTAAATATAGCATATAGAAAGATAGATTATTATATCGAAGAATTTCTATTGGACAACAGGATTAGTGAAGAGATCTATAATTTCATTAAGGTTGAACATCCGACATTGGCAACTATGGTTGGAATTCCAAAAGTCCATAAAAACTTATTGGACCCCCCGTTTAGGCCTATAATATCGGGCAGTAAATCAAAAACTTTTCCAATGGGTGTAGTCATAGACTCTGTATTAAAACATGTATATAACAATGTGGAACACTTGGTAAAAGATTCTTGGGAATTTTTAAAAAATTTTCCTATTACTTTAACCACTCAACAGTTGATATTTGCGTCTATAGATGTAATAGATCTATTTATGTGTATACCTAAGGAAGAAGGTTTAGAGGCATTTTTTGATAGTATGTACAGACACTCAAATCTGACAAGAGATAAAATTCATTTAGTACATGATTTAATGTCTATTGTTTTAGAGAACAATTTTATATACTACGAAGGAGAGATCTTTAAACAGACTAGTGGCGTAGCGATGGGGGCAGCTTGTGCCCCCATATACGCCAATTTAGTCATGTTAGATTGGGAGGAGAACTGTGTATTCAAAAGTGAATATGTGAGGCATATTAAATATTATTCACGTTTTCTTGACGATATATACATTATATGGGAAGGAAGTCAGGAAACATTTGATGGTTTTCTATTATATATAAACCAGAGTAGCACTTTTCTGAAATTTACATCCAATAGTAATGATTCTGGAGTACCATACTTAGACACTATGGTGACAAGGATAGAGGATACATTTCATTCCAAAATTTATAGGAAGGACACTTTCACTAATTCTTATTTAGACTATGAAAGTTGTCACCCAACTAAAACAAAGAAAAACATATTTAAAGGCCAATGTATCAGAGCTATGAGAATGACCACGTCCCCGGAGGAGGTTATACACGAAATACAGTTTATTACCTCCTTATTGTTTGATAGGGGCTACAGTGTTAGTATGATGAAGAACATCAGTACAGAGTTAATGCAAAGATGGGGTACTAACATATTCCCATTATTAGGAACAAAACACAAAAAAATGATAAGAACTAACATAGACGAACAAGAAAAAGGGTCCAACAAATGTTTAGGTAGAGCTTGTATTGTGGAATACAGCCCTTTCAGTAATAAAATGAAGTATATTGTAAGTAAATACTGGCACATTCTGTTAACTAATGATGAGATGATAGAGATTTTAGGTCCCAAACCGACTTTTGTGTATAAAATGGCATCAAATTTAAAAAGTTTATTGGAAAATGGAAAAAGTGAAGAGAGGGTTGCCAGCAGAAACAAAAACAAAAATATATGTACTAAGAAATGTGGTTGTTGCAACCAGTGCAGCTTTATAATAGAAGATACAGAGATAAAGCTGATGAATTACAATAGAACTAAAATTTTCTTTAAAAAGGGAAATTGCAATAGTAGATTTTTAGTATATATGGCCAAATGTACTATGTGTCCGTCATACTATATAGGTAAAATGGAACAGAATTTTAGAAAGAGAATATATGCACATTTATATTGCATCAAGAGAAGAGATGAGAAAAATGCTTTGGCTAAGCATATTAATAACAAAGGAAACAAACATCAATTTAGATTTGGTATTTTAGAGGTAGTTACACCAAACCCCAGGGGGGGTAATACTAAAGGTCTATTGGCCTTTAGGGAAAGCTATTGGCAAATTTTAACAGATGCAACCACCCTTCCGGGTTTGAATGAGAACATTTCTATGAAAAGCATTTTGGAATATTTATAATGTTTTATATAAAATATTGTTATATTTTTATAACATTATCAAGTAAAATAGGTTTTATGATTTTTAGATTTTTTATACAATTTGTGTGTACAGTGTAATGACGTGTTGACATTGCGAACACATAAGATAGTGTTTTTTAGAGTTCTAGGGTTTGTGTGTATATGGCTTTAATTGTGAATAGTATTAAGCTTTGGCGCCAAATTCAAAATATTTAAGCTATTGATTCCATCTGTGTGACGTTCTGATGAAGCCTACGTTGTCAGTAGGTGAAAGCGCTTAACCTAGCCACTTGTTTTGTATAATAAAAAGTTCGTTCATATTAAGTATTTGGATTCGTAATTCCTTGATTCCAAGGAAGCTACCACAGTATTTCACGCATCACTGGCGTTTTGCAGCAGGTTCTTTTACACCGCTTGTTTTGGTATATATATATATATGTGTGTGTGTGTGTGTGTGT
Organism: Protopterus annectens; assembly: GCF_019279795.1. Classification (NCBI taxonomy): domain Eukaryota; kingdom Metazoa; phylum Chordata; order Ceratodontiformes; family Protopteridae; genus Protopterus; species Protopterus annectens. The sequence goes on along the minus strand of NC_056746.1, from coordinate 121,576,703 downwards.
GTGTGTGTGTGTCTGTGTGTCTGTGTGTGTGTGTGTGTGTGTGTGTGTGTGTGTTTATGTAAATGGGCCTACTTCAGTAGAGCGAACTTTCCCTTACCTGACTTTCAAAACGCCGAGATGAAAAGGCCGACAGCCTCATAATACCAAAGTCTTGGAACACTGACTTTCCACTCCAGGTAAGTAACCACTTGGCCAGCCTGAACAATAAATCAAAACCGAAGCAAACTAAACCCACCCATATGGGGGTCTTTGCCCTCCACACTTCCTAAGTATACCAACTCTGAGATCGCACTACCGTGGGGGTAAGGGGCAAAGTTCAACATGGTGGCCAAGTGGTTACTTACCTGGAGTGGAAAGTCGGTGTTCTGGGATGTTGGTGTTATAGTGCCTTTTCATCTCGGCATTTTGAAAGTTGGATAAGTGAAAGTTCGGTCTACTGAAGGAGACCCATGTAAATACACACACACAAACACATATATATATATATATATATATATATAACATGGCCTCCTCAGTAAGTATGAAACTGGCCAGTGGTATCTCTCAGGGCTCAGTGCTGGGACTTCTTGTTTTTGATATTTACTTCCACAGATCTCGAAGTAGACAGCCAAGACCACTGGCTCTTAAAACCTGCAGATAACTACAAATCGGAGTTTCTTATTAAGTCACCCTATGATACCCAAACTCCCATGAATTAACTCTCCTAAGTAAACCCTTGTTGTATTAAAAATGTGCTCAAACTAAATCCTAAGAAGTACAGTGTCACTTTTGGTACAAAACCCCTCCTCTCAACATACTATTAGCCAACATACCACTACAAACTGAAAATTTTGCCAGGGACTTAGAAACTTGGGCTGATTTCTCTGTCTCTTTTGACCATCATGTAGCAACAGTTGTCCAGAAATCATTTCATTTATCCCACTTAATTGCCAAGGGAATATCATCGTGGTTTAAAGAGGTGGTCACTCCCTTATACTCAGCGTTGATCAAGCCAATTATCAGATACAACACTCACCTTTGGGATGTAATTCACTAAACATATTAAACAATCAGAATGACCTCAAAGGGTCCTAACAAATAAAATCACAGGCTTAAAGTCTTTGAACTACCAAGAGACGCTGGAAACTCTCTCCCTTTATTCAGTTTCTTATAGACTTTTGAGGGGAGATCTGTCTCTGTCTTGCTTACTGCACCCTTAGAGACCTAGTTTTCCTGGACCTCCTGTTCCTCCACAAAGCCAACATCTTCACCAATATTAGAAGCAGGGACCTAAATCTTCACCAACAGATAAATACAGCACACTAGAGAGGCATGCTTTTAAGTGAGCACCTCCCAAACCTTTGGAATAAACTTCCCTTTTACACATTAAGCAGTGCAATTCACTTTCTTATAAACGAGAGACTGGATCAGTATCCACAAAATTATGTTCATTTGTGTTGTACTTTTATGGCCCTTCTAGAGAAAGGAGGTGCTGCTGCAGGGAGGGTACTGGAAAGGTAAGAATGCTTAGAAGTTTCGTTGGCCTCGGAATATCTGTGAATGTAAACTGTTTTTATTGCTTACTCTCATACAGTATCACGACATCCCTGCCTGTACTCATAACGATCCTCAGACAGCACAGAGTGTGCCACGGAATGAATAATTAAATACAGGAAAATGTTTACTGCACTGTGTCAGTCTAGCTCCAGTGAAATGAACCTTTGTGGAAAATTCTGCTTGTAAAAGGCTATTAGGAGAGTGAAAGCCTATCATGGTACTCACTAGGTGAAAGCCCATAAGCATGCAGTTTTGCCCCAACGTATGGAAATTAAACTTCATTTGTAGAGTGAACTTTTCAACTGTATAAAATATGTACATTAATTTAATGTCTTATTATACCTGGTAAACAAACAGCTGCCAGTCAATAAAAGAGTAAATAAATTATACAGAATTTTGTAGAACATCCCTGATTTTGCCTGATAGTGTTGCCTTGTCTGTCATAACATCTGTGATTTGTTGTTAAATCACTCAGGACCAGACCTCTCAACTCTCCAGAATTTAGCAGAATGCCCAGATTATTGCCTCATGTTTTGGCCTGTTCCTCATAAAATTTGTGGTTTTCTGGCAACTAATTAAGGATTGTGCTCACAAAATAATGAAACAGTTGTCTGAGACTTCATATTATTTATTTATTTGTTTATTTCCTGTTTAATGACCAGGGAAGTCCACTGGGCCCAGGGATAAAAGCTCCAACAGTACAGAATACAGTAAAGATACAAATTACAAGTAAATACTGCAGAACACACTGGTATAAAGTAGAAATACAGGCATATTTACACGTTTGAAGAAATACAAGCATATTTACAAGTACAAAGAAAAGTATTTACAATATGTCCAAATTACATCCTTCAGAAAATACATGTTGATATAAAACATGTTATTCTTCCAGCTTTCTAAGTTTTAAGAGCAATGTTTGAAATCTGTCCCTGGTTTTGTCCTTGTATCCTCCCCCCATTATTTTTGGGTTTGTCCAGAATTTTTAAAAAAAGATGAGAAGAATGCTCTCTCTCTCTCTCTCTATATATATTTATATATATATATATAGATACAATTGACAATCTCGATGTACTGAAATGTTGAAATTCAGTACGTCGAGACAGAATAGTGGAAAGTGCAGTTAACCGAAACTACACCATGCCGAATCTACAAATGTTGAATCCACCGCTATCGTATTGTTGCGTTCATGACGTGTGGTGCGGTTTGTGGATTTATCTGGGGTTTCAGGTAAGTGTTGTGTTTGAGGATAATGGGTAGGGAGTGTAGTGTGTGTGAGTATGTGCGATGGTGTTTGTTGTGTGTTTGTGTGTTTAGTGCGACCTCAGAGTTAGAATATATAAGTAGGGGGGTGTGGGGGGGGTGCAGGTAGGTTAAGTATGTTTGTGTGTGTTGTTATGTTTGTTTAGTTAGGTAGGTGTATGTGTGTGTGTGATTATGTCCTGGTTTGTGTGTGTTTGTGTGTGTGAATGGTTGCAATTGTAGTATTTGTGATTGCGGGTTTTCGTGTATGTTGTTTTTCGACTATTCAGTCTCGAAATACTGAAATTCGACATTTGAGTATTTTGAGATTGTATAGTGAATCCATATATATATATATATATATATATATATATATATATATATATATATATATACTTGCTACGTGTATCCCAATATAACAACAAACAGCATGACAATTTAGATAAAAGCTAAAGAGGGATGGTCATTTTTTTTTCTGCATTTCATCAAGTTGAAATTCTCTGAAGTTTCTATCACTTGAAACACAAAGGTCAAAGCTTCACTTCAATAAATCCCATAAAATAACATTTGTGTGTGTGTGTGTGTGTGTGTGTGTGTGTGTGTGTGTGTGTGTGTGTGTGTGTTGGTGGGTTCCTATCAGAAGAGCGAATGCTTAAATTATAGAACTTTAAAACGGGAAACCTGAAAATATCAAAGGCACAGAACATCGCTTTTTTTCCCCAGGGAGAAAAATCAATGGGCCGTTCTACAGACTTTGCTGTTTTTCTCCACTGTGGTGCAATCTCAGAGTTAGTATATTTAAACTGGTGTAGTGTGGGGGCACAGGCCCCCACATCGGGGGTGGGTTGGGGCAAAGCCCCCCACTTTATTTTGCCTGTACATTTTTTTTTGTTTTTTTTTTGGATCAGCAAATTTTTTTTCTGGGGAAAAATTTGCTGATCTATTCCATTGACATTTTAAGGTTTCACGTTTTTAAATTCGATAAAAGAGCGTTCGCTATTTTTTGCATTTGATCTTCTGATATAGAAGCGTGTTGACGGGGAGGAACAAGACTCTGGGTATCACCTTAATAATTCAAAAATCGCACAGCTGCAGAAAAAAGTCCACACAAATGGAATTGACGGCAGTGAAGAGGCCTCACTTGCAGTGATTTTCTAAAGGTACAGCAACCAGAGACGTTAGCATCCAGCAAGTGAACTTGACAATTTTAAAACCACAAGCACTTTACACTTGGCAAGGATAGGGTATCACAACTGGACATCTGCACCAATGAGATAAAGGTGTCCAGTTATGCAAAGCACTTCATACGACTGTTTTATGCTGTTCATCCTACACCCTGACGCTGTATTTATATTTGTAAATATAGCAAGCAACATAACAAAACCAACCTGCTGAAAGAGAACATTAATGCAATGTCGTGATGCAGGATGAGCAAAACCTGCCCAGGTTCTAGACTGACAACCTAGCTTGTAATACTTGAAAAATGTATGGACAAAATGTCATGCGGTCATATCACATATGTCCTAAACTAGTGCATAACTAAAAAAAGCAGCAACATTGAGTACTGCCCAGCACAGGGAAGTTTAACAATGCTATTCAAAGTTTTGTATACTTAACAAAAAAACATGCATTTTCCAAATCATATAGTACTGCTTGCTTAATTAACCGGTCTCCTTTGTTTGAGTCTCACAAATAATACAAAATGGTCAGAGTTATACATTCAGTCCTGTGTGTATAATAACCCAATTGGCTACGGACATCTAAATTATCAAAATTTCTTTCACCCATATTCTCTTCTTTTGAAAAGAAAACTGGCAACTGAATTTCCTTGTACAGTGAAATAATAGAGGCAACCCGTAGCATGAAAGAAAGCCTGCCTTTCTGGAAAATGATCGATGACTAATTCAAAAATCCTTCTTGTTGAAGTAAAACATAATAAAACAATCACAGCTCTCAACCTTCCATCTTCAAAATGAGGAACACTAGCCCTCATAATGTGGAACAAATGGGCAAAATATAGAACACTTGCTAACAGCTTACTAACAACTTCAAATAGGAAGGTCATACAGTGGTTAAAATATGCTTGCCTTAGTTATTAAAAAAGATCTTTTAAAGAATTAATATGATTCATTTCTATTTATCATGGATATCAGTTAAAAAAATAAATTGCTAACATTGAATGTGTGACAGACTCTCTGAATGTGGAACTTCGAGGAACATGAACTTTTTAAGACCCCAAATGAGGTACGTTCCCCATATTGAGTTACACTTGAGAGATATGAAAACAATGTTTCCACTAATAAAATGTACAGTCTGTACAAGATGTAGTCTCATACGAGAATAAAGTCAAGTTATCAGTCATAAATTTCAAATCTCTTTGTCAAATAAAATGTTTTCTTTTAGAAGACAAATATGCAACACATAACAGAAATGTCTGGAAGCTCAGAGATGAAAAATTGCAAAAGTAAACTGAAATAAACAAATCAACTTGGAGTGAAGAACATGAAAGATCGGATGAAAAGGATTGACCAACTATTGTGCAAACAGAGAAAAAGAAAAGGAACGTCCTGTATAGCATCAAACCGATACTTGCCGTTTAAAAAAAAAAAAAGAAAAGAAGAAGAAATCCTGATTGGAAGCCACCTGGACTCTTTTAAAATAAATAATTAAAACAGCATCAGAAAATATTTTGCTATAAATCCTCCAAGCTCTGGGTCTCTGTGATTTGGAACTGGGATTGAAGAATTTGTCCTGCTGTACAGTCACCAAGTTGAGAAGCACCAGTAGTAGAAACATTTGATTTTGTGACACCTGCTGCAGCAGAGGGGATTCATAATTCATCCAAAAGGGAGCTATTACAATTATTTTTCAAAATTTATGAATTTAGTAAAACTTTCTACTTGAGAGTGACTTGAAAAAATGCATGCAGCAGGTTATGACCCCATCTTGTAGTCAATGCATCAACAGCAGAAACTTTGTAAAGAAGATACTATATTAAAAGCAGGCGAAAATGATGCCACCGATTGGGTGCTGCAGATATATTAGTAAGTTTTCCATATTTGAATGATCTAGCCAAAAACAGTGCTTTGGGGGGCTCTTATTCATGGGTCAGCAAAATGTCTGTGCTGTGCAAAACTGCTTGTGTATTTAAGTGTGAAAATGGAACCAGAATCACATGCTTGTTGAAGTGCGTTCTGGACTGAAATGAATTTGCTGACTTCACCGGTTTAATTCACTGACAAGGGAATAAATTAAAGGTAGAGACCCCTATAAGAAATCTTGACTGTAATCTGAAGCATTCCAAATATATCACTGAATTATTCCTCGTATGAAACCTGGTACCAATAATATTCCTGAAGAAGTGAATTGCAGAGTTCTAATCAACATCCTAGCTGACATAATTGGTAATTAGATAGCCCGTTAGAGGTACTTTTTCTTCTACTCTGTTTTGTGAAAGAAAAACCTTCTTTAGAATTTAATTCAGCATGACATTCAGCAACTTTATCACCTGTATAGGTTATAAATGCAATTTTCTAGGTTGAGTCAGAACCAGGGTCTTTTTGTGACACTGCACTTAAAATCCTGAACAGAACTTGAGTGCAGGATTAGCAAGGATAACCAGCTGTTTAACGACGACTCAGAAATTCATGAAGATACAAGATGTCAGTTAATCTCTACATTTACTTAATTTGTTTTATTTATTAATTTATACAATTGTATTGTGATGTTTTATATGTATGTGTAAACAAGTATTACTTAGATCTAGGATTCCCATCCAGTCCCCCTGAGGTAAGACTGATGAAAACTACGTAAATTCAACATTCTGAATTTTTTGGATTCACAGACTTATCTAAATCTGAAAAATATATAATTAAACTTTTTCGTTCAGATGGGAGGTTAAACTGAGACCCCCATCTGTTTGAGTTGGTGGAAGCTCGAGTGTATGTAAAAGATTCAGTTGCACTTATCAAAAAGTGTAGACATTCCCCCAATTCCCTGGCCAAATTCCCCCTAGTCTGCACGAATACTATTAATGGGGGGTCATGGTATAATGACTTTTCTTCCACAAAAGGAGGCTATCAGCATAGTGAGAATAAAGAATTGTAAATAAAAAAATAAAATAAACCTGTGGAAAATCAGAAAGCCCAGACAGTAAGGAGATACACTGGAAATACTAATTTCTTCCTTTGAATATTAAGAAAAGCATGCTGAGTTTTCTTATGGGTATGTGTAAAAAGGCCTCACTTAAGTCTAGGATTTCCAATTAGCTTCCTCGATGTAACCCTGAAAAAATCAGTGTAAATTCAACATTCTGAACTTCTTTGATTTACATATTTATCGAAATGTGAAAAGTACAGAGCTAGTCTGCATTTCCAGCTCAGGAACCATTTGAATGGATTCCAGCATGTAGCTCACAAGACATTTCCCTGTGAGCTACATCGCCGAAACCAAACGGCTGCAGCAGCACTTTGCCGTAGTGCAATTTGGCTGAAAAGCATAGCCGCTGCAGCTGTAATCTATGAACGGGCAGAGACAGCCATACTGGATGTGTAACGCTTTCCTTCTTCTCATTCAAGGAATGCATTTATTTAATTATTTATTTATTTTGTTGTCATATTCAGTGCTGAAAGAAATGTTGCTTTAGAACTCATAGACCCATAGAACTGCACTGAGGTTTTGACATTCTCTCCTTTAAATATACTTTCAACTTGGTTCTTGATAAATACTCATGGTTTAATGTAGTTTCTTTGAAATGTTGTGTTAGAAATGAAGGCATCTGTTATTTATTGGACACTGTCACCATCACTAGTCTTCCTTTTCCCACCCATAATGATGTCAGGAACATGTGATATGTTACTTGATTCTGACTTGACATTGAATAGAGTAGGAGGAGCCTCTGACCAAACATAAAGAAACATATCTTTTGGGGGGGGTGTCAAGCATAAGCGGAAGGAATGTATCTTCCATGATTATGCATCCTTGCATGGAGGCCGATTCCTAGTCTAAGTAAGTCAATGCCTCTAGAATTTAAGTGCTTATAGACATTTCCAGATAAATGTTTCTGTGCATCTATGTTAATAAGTATGCGGGGTGGAGGGAATGCTCTTCCCTTAGCAAGGCTTATAGTAGATTCCTGGGTTTGGAAATCTAGTTTGGTGAAGAATATCCTTCCTCTGGAGGATGGGGGATGTCAGTCTCTGCAGGGAATGGGTTACGGGTATGATTAGAGGGCGTAGTGGATGGAGTTCTTACACTGCATACTCTGGCAAAGGGTTTCCTGTTTCCCTTCTTCAAAAGTGTCCATCATGGTACCTACCATCCATCCATCCATAGCCCCCTTTTTCACATTTTTGGACATTAGGTAAGGCTGTCACACCAATGATGACCAGCATCTAGAGCCAAAGTTTACACTACTGGCTGACTGGACTTGCTACAGTTGTTCTTACATACCAAGCATATGCACATATGCACTTACACATATGGCCAATTTATACTATCAAATCCACCTCCTGCATGTCTTTGGAATGTAGGAGGCAACAGGAACATTGGACATGCAGATTCCAAATAGAAGACAACTCAGATAAGAATCAAACAGGTGAACCTCTTGTTGTGAGGTGGCAATGCTATCCACTGCACTACTGTGGTACCATGCTAGTGGCTTTCTGCATTTCTTTAGTACAGTTCCACTTGACAGACAGAGTGGAATTCCTGTACGATACAGATAGAGTCAGAACATTAATAAAAATCCCAAAGACTATATGTGTATTATTAAAGAGATACCATGTGGTCTGACTGTATATGTGCCTGTCACTACTTGTCTTATTGTTATCTCAAAAACAACTACCAGCAGTGTAGCTCGGAATGCACACAAAAATTGTTTTTTTATTAAAATAAAAACAAGAGCTAAGTGCTTTTGTTCCTAAAGGAACTTCTTCAGAACTCCATTAAACACACTTTAATCATCTTTAAATAACCAAATAAAGTCACATGGTCCACACAGGAACCAATAAAATCATTTAAAATCAAGCTGCTTCAACATTAACACTGAATTAATAGAGAATGCTTCATTTAGCCCAGATAATGAGTTGTATCAAGTCCAATTGTTCTTACTGTTGTCCACCTGAGAGATGGACAGGAAATGCAGCACTTCCAGCAGGACGTGAAGTGCCTATAAAGCAAAAGGCAGCTCTGAAGGGGCATCAGAATCAGGATTGTACCATACGACACAGGATCCTCTGAGCACACAGTGTGGTGTGAGCACACATGCAGGCTTATACCACACATTATTGTCTGAGCACACATGCAAGCTGTAGGCTGATTATTTTATGCACTTAGCAGAGTCTTTAAAAGTGTTTACAAACTTCCAGGAAGACTTAACAATACCTGCAGAAATAATTTAGCTGCTTTACATCTCTGCTGTAACAGCACACTGCTTAAACCCATGTTTAACCGCTGAGGAGCACACAGGCACAGTAATATTTTCACATAAGGAGAGGGACAGCCCAAGTCTGCAGTGATCTGACTACTATAAAAAAAGATCCTACATATGGAGAAGACTGGACGCTGCTTAGCAGATTTATTCAGCCATGTGAAAAATCTGCCCTCAGTGATCAATAGCTACATAGTACCAGAAAGGCTCATCCAGACTCTGCTACACTTTGCTGTGAAGGAAAGGTTAGTTTGCTGTTATTTTTTGTATTTCTGTATTGCCTTTCTATATTTTGAATACTGTAGTTTGTTTTCTTTACCTTGTGTTTTGCTTGCATTCTGTTTTAACAGCATATTAAAACTTCAAAAGAGACCACAGCTCTCTCTGTTCTGAGTCAGGCAGAATTTTTCTCTCCCTCCCACCCATTTAAGTTGTCTTGTTAAATACCACTGTCTTTCTAGTTGCCCGCCTCTTATGTTAATCTGACCATATATCTCATTTCTCTCTACTTTCACTGGCTTATGTGAGTAATCACAAAACCATCACTTTTGAAATCCCACCCCTTCAATTATTTAAATTTATTGGCCATCCTACAGTATTTCATAGTACCAAAATACAAAAGTAACCACCCCTTTCAGTCCATCTTGCTGTTTTAAAAATAGTAACTCTCCACTAAACCTTAACTTTTAAACAAGTAAAACTCAAGTTACCTACTTTCATATCTAACTTCTCTAGTGCACACTGCAGAGTGCATTCTTTTCAATCTTACCTTTAAGCATCCATGTTACTAGCACTTTCTCTAATACCTAAAAAGATCATCTCTACTTGACTCCAAGTAGACTTTTCTCTATCTGTTAAACCTAGCACTTGCTCCTACAGTACTTATTACCTTGATATGGCACTCTTATAGATAGCACCCCAAAAAGGCAAACCCCCATTTCTCGGTCACCCACGTCCCCCGGAATCTCTTTTAAAGTTTTTTTGTCTGGTCCTTCTAGCATGTCGAGGGATCAGTTGCTAGTGTCCTCTCCTGCTCAGCTGGTGAACCTGGGAATATTGAGGCAATGTTACAATTGCCTCATGTACACAGACAACCCTCTCCTCCTCCCACAAAACACAAATACATGCGAGAGATGCAACTATGTGGCCAAACTGGAGGCTGAGCTCTCTCAACATAGGACTGGCAAGACCAGTCAGGAGGAGAAGGTTACCACACACACTATAGACCCAGTCTCACATAGTACCATCACAACCTCAAATCATACACATAAACACACAAAGACATACTCGGCGGCTCTGATCAAAAATCTACCAAAACAGCAGAGGCCACCAAAGCAGACACCCAAACAACCACCACCTCAGAACACAACACCTGCAACACATAGACCTCACAGTCAGAGTGTCAAACAGTCACAGCCCTTAAGGCCAAACACAATGCCAGACACACTAGTCATTGGTGACTCCATAGTCAGACACACTGGCGCCCCGCTCACCAGACTGAGTGAGGAGAAGGTCACAGTAAGCTGCCTGGCGGGGACTAGAATCCGCCACATAACGCAAGCACTCAGGTCTCTCAACAGCAGGTACAAATACAACTCAGTCATTGTCCACGCCGGTGTAAACGACCTGAGACGTACCTCCTTGGACTACATGAAAAGAGACATTGAGGAGCTCTCTGATTATGTAGCCCAGGCAGGTATGACCCTGACTTTGAGCAGTATCCTACCTTCACCAAGAATGATGCCACAATACAGAGATAAGATGATCAGCTTTAACAATTGGCTTAAACTCTGGTGTCATTCAAAGGGGATCCAATGTCTGTCTGCCTGGGATGACATGCTGGACAAGCCACGCTGCTTAAAGGGATGGCTTGCACCTGTCACCCTGGGATTCCGGATATTGGCAAAGGCTCTTGCCACCCCATAGTGCCTTTTTAGGCAAGGCTCAAATTCTAAACCTACCACCCTAGAACACAAAAAGGAAAAAACTAAGGGTAATGCTGCTCAATGCCAGAAGTCTAAATCTCAAATGCACGCACTCGAGGCCCTTCTCAGTATGGAGAACATCGATGTCTGTGCAGTGACAGAAACCTGGTTCAAGGCTCCTGAGAGCACCCCAGCACTATCAGGTTTTACCTCTTATCATGCGTTCCGCCCCAAAATCCGGACAATACCAAGAAAGGAGGGTATCCATATTCATCAAGGACACCCACACCTCAAGACTGGTGGCAACGCACGATGCATCGGAGACCATCCAGGTGCAATTAACCATAGGCAAGACTGCTCTGCAAATTGTAGCATGTTACAGGCCACCCTCACAAACTCAGGAACCTCACATGGCCTTCCTGAAAACACTAGAGGGGATAAATGTATCACCAAACACCATCATACTAGGTGACTTCAATTACCCTAATATAGACTGGGAATACTACTCAAGCCCAAACACCCTAGCCCAAAAGTTCCTGGAATTCATAAACTCAAATGCCATGGAACAACTAGTCACCATCCCCACAAGAGGAGAAAACATACTTGATCTCATCATCACGAACATGGGAGCACAATGTTCAACACCGAAGTATACCCCTCACTGGTGAGATCAGATCACAAACTAATCTCGCTGGAGGTCCTCATCCCACCCCCACCTGAAATAAAAAAGACCACAGTAAAGAACTTCTCGTAAGCCGACTTCACACTTCTAAAGACTAGTGTGGTCTCCTTTAAGGCCCCCAAGCCGGCGGAAAACAGTACTCAAGCCGCTGAATCACTTACAAATGCCTTCTACCAGCACCTGCAGGACTGCATGGATAAGGCAATCCCAAGCAAAACAAAGACTCTTTGTACCAAAGGCAAGCGTCCAGTCTGGTGGACCCCAGCCATAAACAAACTCTACAACAAAAGGAGGAAGCTACTACAAGATAGAGCAAAATCCTTAAAAGGTAAGACACCCTTGATCACTATAAGTAAAAACTAAGAGCTCTCATAAAATCATCCAAAGCAAATTTTGAGAGAAAAATAGCTAAAGACTCAAAGACAATCATAAGGCCTTCTTTAGCTATGTTAGAAACCTGGGAGGAAACTCCCAGATATGCTCAGAACTAGTTCAAAATGATGTGAAGATTACTGATCCTACAGACATTGCCAACATACTGGCTGACAGGTTCAGTGCAAACTCCCCTTCCCCAAAAGGAGAGATATCTATACCAAGCGATTGCAGCCCCCAAACATCTCCAACGCCCAAGTGAGAACTGCTCTCTCCAAAGCAAAAACACAGCATCCATGGGACCTGATGGTGTCCCCGGCTGTGTGCTCCACGAACTCAACGAGGAATTAAACCCACAGCTAGGACAGCTGTTTAATCATAGTCTTACCTCTGGATACGTACTCCAGGAGTGGCGCACTGCAACTGTGGTCCCACTTCACAAAGGCGGTGCCTCCACCGACCCTGGAAATTACCGCCCATTAGCTTGACAAGCCTTATCTGCAAAGCCATGGAGAGGATCATAATGGACCTCATAAATAAAGACATAGGGAATTTGCAGACTTTGGATCCATCCCAGCTTGGCTTTGTCAAAGGCAGATCATGCCTTCTAAACTTGGTTGACTTTTTCAAACAGTCACCAAAGCCATTGATGAGGGAAAGGCAGTCCATACAGCCTACCTCGATCTGGCGAAGGCCTTCGATACAATACCCCACTCGGGTATCATTGAAAAACTCATCAGCTTAAATGTTAACCCATACATCACAAGATGGGTTGCAAACTGGCTGAGTGACAGAACCCACAGGGTCAGAGTTGCTGGCACCATGTCAGACTCAAAGCCTGTCACAAGTGGTGTACCACAGGGCTCAGTCCTGGGCCCACTCTTGTTTGGCATCTACTTTTCCAAGTACAAGCAAACACAGGAGGGTTATGGCTGACAAAGTTTGCAGATGACTGCAAACTGGGCCATAGTAGAAAACACATCTGACACAGATATCCTTCAGAAGGGTCTCACAGAAACGGATAACTGGTGCCAGAGCCATGGCCTAAAGTTAAATGCCAAAAATGCATAGTCATACCCTTCGGGAAAAACAAGGTTACCCCTAGCTACCAAATAGGTGGCAATCCACTGAGCACAGAAGAAGTTATCAGGGACCTGGGGACCCAGGTTGATAGTAGTCTGTCATTCGACACCCATGTAGCTAAAGTAGTTAGGAAGACCTTCTACATTGCCCACCTTATCATGAAGGGATTCTCATCTAGATCAAGGGAGGTCATAGTCTCCCTATACTCATCACTCATCAGACCAATGATTGAGTACAATGCCCCATTCGGAATGTATCTGACCCGACACTTGCAGCAGCTGGAGAGGCCACAAAGTTCCTCACCAAAAGGATAAAGGGACTCAAACATCTGTCCTATGCTGCCCGACTGAAAGAACGCCAGCACTATTCAGTCGCCTACCGCTTGCTCAGAGGTGACCTTTGCCTAACATACAAGGCCATGTCAAACCCAGATTTGATGAATATGCTTCACCTCAAAAATCTAGATCCGTCAGAGCCACAAGGGCGGGAGACTTAAACCTCGACACGGCTATTAATAGGACGTGCTGGAGGGATAGATTCATCACCCAAAGACTCCCTATGCTGTGGAACAAAATCCCGGTACATGTGAGGCAGAGCACCTCGCTGGCCTTGTTCAAGAGAAATCTTGACCAATGGATGGGAGATCGCAGATATACCCCAGGGATTACCTCAGTGTCACTGCTCGACAGAGGCACAGCAAAATAATGGGTATAGTTCCCCATACTAAAGGGGTGGCGTAAGCCACAAAACTATGGGCTAGACTTGTAAATGCCCTCGGGCAGATAGCCTAGTATGAACCTATGAACCTATGAACCTACATTAATTATTGTAAACAGAGCACAAGCACACTTCTACTGTAAATGGAGTGCACACTAATTGCCATCTTATACAAAATAGATGCAACAGTTTATGGCTGCCAGAGGCTCAAACATCTGCCCATCTATACCTGGTCATAATATAACTGAGTCTACCATGCCTCCGGAGTAAAGTCGACAGCTCTACCATACG
>NC_056746.1:121509928-121557428 GCF_019279795.1 Protopterus annectens | reverse complement strand
GGAGCAAGTCTTTGTTAGATGATCAAAGACTATGACTGTTAGAGTAGCTATGTTAATACATGCCTTACTTGCACCAAATTTAGAACTTATTTTGATTAATGTAGACATAGCAATGGATAACTCTGCTAAAAAATGTTTATTCCTTATCTGTCTTACATGCGAGATGAAAGTGACACTAAAGGTGGAAGTCAATAATTCATTTTGAGGTTTCATATATTAAAATTAACTCTCTCTCCTGAAAAGCCTATAATATTCAGAGTATAATTTATTTCAGTCTGTTCTTGTATTTTACCCTGGCTATCTGCCTTTTCAATGTGTTTTGGATTCTTTGAAGATTCTTTAGAATTACTATTATATATATATATATATATATATATATATATATATATATATATATATATATATATACACACATACATATACATATATGTGTGTGTGTGTATGTATATATATATATATATATATATATATATATATATATATATATATATATAGATATATATGTGTGTGTGTGTGTGTGTGTATGTGTGTATGTGTCCAAAATGGTCCAAGTATGGCCTTTTTAATGTTTTATAAAGTGCAATTAGCACTTTTTCGTTTCTACTACTAATGGATCAGAGTATTCTTATTTGGTTTATTGTGGCTGGGTAATTGCAGTTACCTATATCAAAATTGAGAACTTAACATTTAAAAGTATTACAGACCATACAATCGACATTTGACCAACAGCGTAAGGAATCTAAATATTTTTGCAAGACCTCTTGCTCTTTCACATTTCTCACTATAGCACCAATCTACATTTTTACTAATCCACAAACCTCCCATTAAATGGAAAAGGTGACATAAATAAATCAAAGTGGTTCCAATACCAAACCCTGCGGAATACCCACATAAACAGTCTTTTCATTCAACAGTTTAAAAATAGCGATCCCTGCAGAACACCCACATTAACTATCCTTTCATTTGATAGTCTACAAATACTGATCCCTGTGGAGCACCCATTTTAACTATTGTTTTATTTGATAGTCTGAAAATAGCGATCCCTGGGGAACACCCACATTTGATAAGTTACAACTGCCAATCCCTGCAGGACACCCACGTTAACTATCTTTTCATTTGATAGTCTACAAATACTGATCTTTATGGAACACCCACTTTACCTATTATTTTCACCCACTTTAACTATCATTTCATTTCATAATCTGCAAATACCGATCCCTGGAGAACACCCACATTAAGTCTCCTTTCATCTGATAGTCTACAAATACCGATCCCTGAGAAACACCCATATTAACTATCCTTTCATTTGTTAGTCTACAAATACCAATCCCTGAGGAACACCCACTTTAACTATTGTCTCATTTAATAATGTGCAAATACTGATCCCTAGGGAACACCCACATTAACTATACTTTCATTTGACAGTCTACAAATACTGATCCCTGCAGAGCACCCACTTTATCATTTCATTTGATACTTGGCAAATACTGATCCCAGGGAACACTCACATTAGCTATCCTTTCACTTGACAGACTACATCATAAAATGCCATCAAGTTACTCAGACAAGTGTGTCCTGAACTAAGCCATATTGATTGATGTTTAATAATCGCCTATAAGAGTGATAAAACAAACAATCATTCTTTCAAAAGACCTGCAAATGAGAACTATTAAATTACTAGGCCTATAACCGTTAATCTTCCTGGAGGTGCCACTTTTAGAGACAGGGACAAACAATGATTCTTTTCATATTTTGAAACCAATCCAGCAATATTAAAAGAAACAAGTAAGTTAAGTGTGGAATTAAAGATTTAATAATTTAACCAGAGGAGATAATCCACTTTTAACCATGAGTTTTGAAGGGAATCCTGCAACCCGTGAGCACAGCAGACCAGATGGATATCAGTTGTTCATGCAGAAGGTAAAAGATTTAGAGAATGACATTTTTAAGTATAAGTGCCTTACTTGACAGAGACTACATTTGGAAGCTTGCCTTCACTTTTAATGTGGCTCCAAGGGGTATGAGAGTTTTATGTATGCCTACTTACGGTGAAACCCACCCTGAATTATTGAAGCAGTGGCAGCAACTGAACTTGGAACCGAGTAGAAAATACATGCAGCTGCTTATAGACTATTCTGATCCATTTTAACTGAGCCTAAGCACTAGTATACAACAAAAATACTGTGACATTGTAGAGCAGTTTGAAGGGGAGACCTATACTAGTGCTTTGAATAACATGTATATGAATGTTGCACTGTATGAGAATAGACTAAGGCAAACTAAACAACCTAAAAAAGAGACTTTATGGACTTTAGCCTTGGTCATGTGTTTACATGGTCACAAAATAATTCTAATTTTGCAAGCCCTAATACTAATGATGGTAGAGTGGAGAATGTAGGAGCACCTACATCAAGCACAACAGACATGCTTTTACCAGTTCAGCTTACCAAAACGCAGGAGAAGTGTCAGAATGTTACTTCTCAATGAATTAATGTGTCCCAAACACCTTCTGAAATCAGTATAACTCCTTTGCCTAACCAGCAAGATAATAATCAGGTCTTATAGGGAGCAAGACATAAACAGTTAAGTCCACCAGCTCTTGATTATTTTTTACCATTAGCAACAAAGCAGAATGTGCAGAGATAACAGCAGCATTCAATGAGCCAAGGAAGAAGAAAAAAGCAGTTCTCAGGAGAGAGAACAACTCCGAACAGGAGACAAAGGCAGTAAATGGACTTGTAATTAATTTGTCAGACTATGGTCTAACTGAAGCTGAAAAAGCTATGTTAAACAGGGGCCTGACTTTCATACCCTCTGCATGTACTGAAGTAAGTGAATTGCTGACTGATTTGAGTATTTGGTAGAAATGTGGCACTTAAATTGTTTTTTAAAAATGATAACAGACAGAGTAGTACTAGATTTTGTAAAAAAGTTATTTTATACCTGCCATGCCTAACCATGTATAATCTTTTATTAGAGCTTGTGAGAATTAAATTTATAATAGTTTTTTATACTAGTAATAGAGACTCTTTTTATAATCTTACACAAGATGAGAGACATGCCCTGTGCTCTCTGCAGAACAATCAAGCCCTAAGCTAAGACCTGCAGACAAAGGAGGGGCTGTTGTTGTTCTGAATATGGGTGATTACGTTCGTTCTATGAAGGAAATGTTGAGTGTTACAGATACGTATGTCCCAATAACACATGTTCAGCATTTGAAAATTGTTAAAAATATTAATGAATGTTTATATGATTTGTTAATGTGCAGACAAATAGATGAGCAGTTATATAGGTTCTTCATGGTTGATCATCCTCAGATACCTTACATCAAAGGGTTGCCTAAAATACATAAATGTTTGGACAAACCACCATTAAGACTAACTGTAGATGGAGGGGGCTGGGCTACAGAGCCCTTTTCAATATATGTGGAGAGTAAATTAGGACCTATAGTAAGGCAGATTCCCACCATTTTGAAAGATACATCCCATTTTTTGACAGATCTGAGGGGATTAGATGAAACATTAGGGTTAAGTAGTTGCTATAAAACAAACAATCATTCTTTCAAAAGACCTGCAAATGAGAACTATTAAATTACTAGGCCTATAACCGTTAATCTTCCTGGAGGTGCCACTTTTAGAGACAGGGACAAACAATGATTCTTTTCATATTTTTGAAACCAATCCAGCAAGATTAAAAAGAAAACAAGTAAATTAAGTGTGGAATTAAAGATTTAATAATTTTGGACACTTGGTCCTCCTGGACCTATATCATCCTTTGATCTAATACTGGCCGCAGTGGATGGCACATCTCATGCAGACATATTGGGACAATCCATTATTTTCTTCCACTTTCTATCTCAGTTGGTATATTCTGTATTGATGACACCCCCCTCCAAAAAATGCAAAAAATGTCACAATTTCATAAGGATCAGTGATAATGGAGCTATCAATAATCAAACGTATTTCACCACTCTTTGAATTTCTGATTTGTTTTACAAGTTTGTAAAATTCTCCATTTATTTCTTTACTATAACCCATCAATTTAAATCTGTAGTGTGCCTTTGTCCTTCTTATGATCCATTCTAACTATATGTGGATATCTCTTTTTATTAATCATAGATGGAAGCTTCCAGTACCAATAATGCCTTTTCTCAACATGATACTTTTCAAATGCACTAGTCCAACATGTGGGTATTTGTTTTCAGTCCTAGTGTGAATTTTTTGACAACCCTGGTAGGGATGTATTTATAAACAACATTGTTTACATACTTGCAAAATATGTTCCAATAATTGTCAATATTTTAATCAAACATGAATTCATTTAATTTCCAGCTCTCTATTTCATGATTGATAGCTTCATAATCGCCCTGGCAGAATTTGTTAACACTTTCAGAAGTAAAAATATTCAGCAAATTTTTTACAATGATTTCCCAAGTCACACCCAAGTGATCTGAATTGTTAATCCCTTCTGTTGATTTACAATTAATACTGATAAAGTCAGCATTTAACCAAACAATATCATTGTGGTATTATTGTAAGTGCACTCAGTTACAATTTGTAAAATATTATGTCTTGTACTTTCTTACAATAGTTTTGAAAACAATGTACCGAAAGTATACAAGATGATCCTGTAATATGTAGAGCATTTACGTCACCTGTTAAAAAGGCAAATTTCTTCTTAACACAAACCATCAATTTACAAACAAAATCATGTGTTCCTAGACATTTGTGGAGAGTGATCTATATGAGGAAGTGATGTTCCGTACTTACGTACTTATTGCTACTGCATGATCTCGCTAATAAATGATACATAACATAAATAGACATATTGTATGTGGTGTTGAACATAACTACAGACACTATCCTCATTTTATTATTCCTACAACAAAGAGAACCACACTGAAAGTTCTTATCGCAAAACACAGTTTCTGGAACAAAGACTATGTCACATTCTTTGTCCGATAACCTAATATCAGATTAGGAGATTCGTATCATTAATAAGAAGGCATTTAACCTTTATCAAAGTACCTCTTGGGGATACCGTCTCTGTGATTACTATTAAAATATCTCTAGTGGCTTTAGTGATTACAGATCCAAACCTACTATTACCATTGTTACTTAAATGTAATTTCTAATGCCCAAAGTGTGCATGTTTATGTATAATGTTCTCCAAGAATAATATCATGTTAATATCACTGCTAAAGCACAGGTAATGACTTTTGCTTGTAAGCATACTGGCTACCCCTTTGAAAGCTGAGTCACATCTCAATGATAGCAAAACATACTACAATATGGGCCCAGTTTTTTTCTCTTTATTAAGATGAATGATTCTCTACACATACCTAACCCACTCATGAAGTCATTTTCCCCCACATTATTGGCTCCACAAACCAAAACTGCTACATCGTAAGCCCTACAATTCTTGAAGATATTTTGCAGTGAATCAACACATCCGTAATTCTACATCATGGATGATTAGTTACAGTAACTGACCGTAATTCTACATCACGGATGATTAGTTACAGTAACTGACCGTAGTTCTACATCATGGATGATTAGTTACAGTAACTGACCGTAATTCTACATCATGGATGATTAGTTACAGTAACTGACCGTAATTCTACATCACGGATGATTAGTTACAGTAACTGACCGTAATTCTACATCATGGATGATTAGTTACAGTAACTGACCGTAGTTCTACATCATGGATGATTAGTTACAGTAACTGACCGTAATTCTACATCATGGATGATTAGTTACAGTAACTGACCGTAATTCTACATCACGGATGATTAGTTACAGTAACTGACCGTAATTCTACATCATGGATGATTAGTTACAGTAACTGACCGTAATTCTACATCATGGATGATTAGTTACAGTAACTGACCGTAATTCTACATCATGGATGATTAGTTACAGTAACTGACCGTAATTCTACATCACGGATGATTAGTTACAGTAACAGACCGTAATTCTACATCACGGATGATTAGTTACAGTAACTGACCCACAAATAATTCTGGGAAATGAGTTTCTCTTTCCCCAAAGCTGAGAGCCTCCTATTACTACAATTTTTGTCCTTATAGATTAAGTGTGACAGAAGTGAAAAAAGGCATTTCTTTCATCTGCCTAAACAGATTAACTATGTGAGCAGAATGTATATCTCTTCTTAGCTTATCTTTGTCAATTACCATTCTTCCTCCATTTAAGAGATCCTTCCCAGAAAATTACCCCCTCCTGCTCATCTTCTCTTCTTTAGCTTTCTTTCTTTTTTTAGAATGTCGCAGTTTTTTATTTCATCTTCCTCTGGTTCTTCCACACCTCTTTTACATTACCTTTATGCTTACATGGTAAGCATTATGCACAAACGAATTGAAGGTTTTCCTCAGAGTTCATTATGTTGTTTCATCTACCAATGTTATCTGACTCAGAAACGTCTTCAGTATCACCCCCCATTTTTCCTGCATATCCCAGCAAGCCCTACAGATTAGTGCCTCCTACCACAGCATGGCATGATCACACTAGCATACTAGGATTTTGTCTCCTGCCTTTTAACTCCACCACATTCCTGACTCAGCTTATCCTTACAGCAGTGACATCCTGCATGCGTCTTCTTTTGGCCAGGAACAAGCACCATTAACTTTTGTCTGACAATGTAGCCTTGTCCTCTTGCTCTCCTGTCATACAAAACATGTTGCTGTTGTTGTCACTGTTGTCTTTGTTGTTGTTCTCATTGTTGTCATTGTTGGTGTCATTATTGTTGTCATTCTTCTCATTGTTGTCATTGTTTTTGTTGTTGTCATTGTTGTCATCATTGTTTCTGTTGTCTTTGCCATTGCTGATATTGTTGTCATTATCCTTGTCATTGTTGTCTTTCTTGTCATTGTTGATATTGTTGTTTTTGTTGTTCTCATTGTTGTTGGTGTCATTATTGTTGCCATTCTTCTCATTGTTGTCATCATAGTTTTTGTTGTTGTCATTGTTGTCATCATTGTTTTTGTTGCCATTGTCATTGTTGATATTGTTGTCATTCTTGTCATTATTGATATTGTTGTCATTGTTATGATTGTTGTCATTGTTGTCATTCTTGTTGATATTGTCATTCTTATCATTGTTGTCATTCTTGTCATTGTTGATATTGTCTTTGTTGTTCTCATTGTTGTCATTGTTGGTGTCATTATTGTTGTCATTCTTCTTATTGTTGTCATTGTCATTGTTGTCATCATTGTTTTTGTTGCCATTGTTGTCATCATTGTTTTTGTTAGTCATTGTCATTGTTGATATTGTCATTCTTGTCATTGTTGATATTGCCATTCTTGTCATTGTTGATATTGTTGTCTTTGTTGTTGTTCTCATTGTTGTCATTGTTGGTGTCATTATTGTCATTCTTCTCATTGTTCTCATTGTTGATATTGTTGTCATTCTTGATATTGCTGTCATTCTTATCATTGTCATTGTTTTTGTTGTCATTGTTATTGTTGTTGTCATCACTGTTTTTGTTATCGTCATTGTTGATATTGTTGTCATTCTTGTCATTCTTGTCATTCTTGTCATTGTTGATATTGTTGTCATTCTTGTTATTGTTGTCATTCTTATCATTGTCATTGTTGTTGTCATCATTGTTTTTGTTGCTGTCACTGTTGATATTGTTGTCATTCTTGTCATTGTTGATATTGTTGTCATTCTTGTCATTGTTGTCATTCTTGTCATTGTTGACTGCTGATATTGTTATTCTTGTCATTTTTGATATTGTTGTCATTGTTATCATTGTCATTCTTGTCATTGTTGATATTGTTGCCATTCTTGTCATTGTTCTCATTGTTGATATTGTTGTCATTCTTGTCATTGTTGATATTGTTGTCATTCATGTCATTGTTGTCATTCTTGTCATTGTTGATATTGTTGTCATTCTTGTCATTCTTGTCATTGTTGTCATTCTTCTCATTATTGATATTGTTGTCATTGTTGTCATTGTTGATATTGTTGTCATTCTTGTCATTGTCATTGATGATATTGTTGTCATTGTTGTCATTGTTGTCATTGTTGATATTGATATTGTTGTCATTGTTGTCATTCTTGTCATTGTTGTCATTGTTGATATTGTCATTCTTGTCACTGCTGTCATTCTTGTCATTGTTGATATTCTTGTCATTCTTGTCATTGTTGATATTGTTGTGCTAGGTACTCTTTTACCAATGCTCCCTATGCTTAGTCTTGAAATTCAACACACAGCCTACAACTGGCTCTTTGTGGGAATCACATTCGCCTTCCACTCATCACAAATTAGGTCTGGGGTCCCCTCATCTTGTAATCATAAAGTATCTCAAATGGCGACAAAAACCTATGGCTTAGTGAGCCACCTGTCTGTATACAAAGACCAGATGGGGTAGTTATCTGCCTCACTCCTGCTCTGTAAATGCTCCCAGCATAATCTTGATAGTGGATTTAAACCTCTATTCCAACCCATTTATTCAGCTAATAGAAGGTAATTTTTAATTATTTTACCTCACAGCACATCTGCAAACAAGTCAGCAAGTCATAACCTAACTCTCCCTCAGTAGTAAATGGGCAATTGCTGTGTATTTACTTTGGTCACTTCTACTGTCACAGCCCCACCCCCATGTCTCAGCTGAACATACCTGCACCACGCGCTGTCCCTCAGTAGTAGATGGGCGATTGCTGTGTGTTTACAGTGGTCACTTCTTCTGTGAGTAAAATTCTCTGAATCACTGTGCTGAATAAATTGAGAGCTGCAGACATTTCTGAGGAGACCACATAGCTAATTAACATTGACCACCCCTCCAGATTGCTACATTAGCATTTGACTTCCCCTGCAAGCCCTCTCTGCATGATGAGGCTCCCCACAAGGTGAAAATCTCATCTGCAGAGTGGCTTTACAAATGTGACAGGCTTAGCCCAATGTGGAAGCCTTCATACTTATGAATTCCACATCTTGCTATAAGCCTTTATGAATCCCAGGGATTTTTCATTTATGCAACTATTACATTATGAAACCCACTAAGTAATGATACTGTTCAGTGACATACCCCAAAGTAAAGGCAGAAATGGCTAAACCTTGTACAAGTCAGTTCTCTCGGTCACTGTGATTATTTGAGATCCATGCCAAAGTTCATCGACAAACTAGCATGTTTACAACAAAAAATCTGCGGCACAGGATTCACTGAAAAAGGCACAAATTTTAAATGAGTCCTGTTGCAGGGTACACAGCCATAGAGACTGCATTACTGGTGTGGCACCAGTGATCAGAGAAGGAGATCCTCAGGTAGCCAGTAACAAACCTCCTACCTTGTTGATGGGGGGGCATTATGAAGGCAAAAACTGACTCTTGTAACCCCTACAAATGAAAGCAATAGTATAGCCTGCTGTGTTGCTTGGCATCAGACAAAGGAGACCTAAATAAAACAGAAACAGGCAGCATTTCACTGTCTTTGCTATACTCTTTCACTTTCTGCTCCTACATGTCTTAATATCTTATTATCTCAAGCCCGTTCACATCGTTGAGGCTACTGTCTTAGAATCCTTAAATAAAACTGCTTTATAACAATGATGAGGTATGACTTTATTATCTCAAGCCCGTTCACATTGTTGAGGCTACTGTCTTAGAATCCTTAAATAAAACTGCTTTATAACAATGATGAGGTATGACTTTATTATCTTAAGCCCGTTCACATTGTTGAGGCTACTGTCTTAGAATCCTTAAATAAAACTGCTTTATAACAATGATGAGGTATGACTAAGGCTAAGTTAAGATTCAGGTAATATTATATTTTGCTAAACTACACCGCTACACTACACAGTAGGTGTTTACTCGAACAACAACGTAACAGTCAGGATAGAATATTTAAAATGTCTTTCATCAATGAAACACCCCACCAATCTCCTCAGTTTATTTCACTCAGGACACTCAGGACAGAGGTCTGTAGTCAGGATTGTGAGAGGGAGAGCTAAGGTGGCAAAATGGGTATAAATTACCAATAGTAACAGTCCAGCCACAATATGGAAGCAATCTTGAATGTTTTAGTGCTGGTCTTATCATGAGTTTTAGTCACTGCCTTAGGCAGCCTTGGATGGGTCCCACATTTTCCAGTGATGGCTTAACCAGAGCCCTTCCCAGCAATGTTCCTGAAATACCTGGCCTCTTCCAGACCAGTGGTGCATTTGGCAAGACTGTCTGTTAGTCAAGCCACCCTAAGGAGGATGAATACTGCCTGAACTTTCAACAAAGGAGTAACTGAGTCTGTACTATAGATAATTCCATCATCTAGGTGTGAAGATGATTAATGGTTATGCGGGGGGGGGGGGCATGGAACCCAAATAGGAGAACCATTTAGTGAAATAGTCTGTACGTTTACAGAAAAGGTCATCTTTGGACTTAAGAAGCCTTCTCATCATATCTTGATCCAGCCCCATCATCAGGTGACATTCATGCAGAACAAATGGCTGGTTTTGTCTTCCTTAGTGGGGTTCCTACTGTAAGGGGGAGAAGGGAAACATCCCCTCATAAGCTCAATCATTGCCTCGCATTCATTATCCAGAGGTCTCAGGTGCAACATTTCTTTAAAGTAGGGAAAATCTTTTCTTATTATCAGACTGCATCTTAATTAGATTTAAACATCTTCACAGTATACGAGTTCCCCTTAATCACCACTAACTGTAGGTCTGGCTTTGGGTAGTCTTTATTTCTATAAGCATATGTTACAGTTATTTTCTTGTTCACATATTCACTGAAAACAAATATCATAACTACAGTAGCATTTACTCAAAACTGAGCTAATAATTTTGGACTCATCTTCAAGTAATTAGGTAAATTAAGTAATTAAGTAATTCAAGTAATAAGGTCTAATGGGAGGTCTAGATACACTTCTGAGATTATCTTTAAAGAAAAGGGCCAGCAAAGGAGGCCACTAAGCTGCAGTATCTGTCTCTCTCACTCCCTTTTGGCTACTCTCATGAATTCTACCAGGACGTATAGGTTAAACAGTTCATATCTATACTAGATAGTGCAGCCCAAATGTATCCCATGAGTTATTGTGCCTTAAAGGTGTTTTTAAAGGGTGTATGTTAGTTAAAACATGATTTAATGGCTGCCTCTGTCCACCAGAGACATAGGTGTCAGACCAGGGGTGAATTTCTGATTTCCTATCCACTAGTCCAGGTTGTACTTAAATAGGGTTAGAAAGGGCTCTGCTTTACATTGCTCAGAAGCCTGTTCCAGAGAATGGGGATTCTCTAGCATACATACCTGTCTCTCCAATACATTCTATTTAAGTTGCAAGAAAAGTTTAAATCCTTAGACCTTGTAGTTGTGGTGCTGTTTGTTTTGTGGATATACAAAAGGGCCACTAGAGCAGGATCCAAGGATGCCTTGCATGTCAGGCATAAATCACCTCTCAGCAGTCTATACTAACCAGAGTGTAGAGATAGGGCTTTGAGATAATCTGCATAGGACTTTGTGCTTACGCCCTGTATTCTTTTTGTGAGGAACTTCAGTGAACATTCCAGTGGTTGCATATGTACATACTGAATGGGGGCATTAAACTAAATGATGGGTCTGATGAAGGCTGAGTACAGTGGCACAGTGACCTCCCTGGAGCTAGACGCCATACCCTTACTTACAAGTTAATTGACATAGAATGATTTTCATTCTACTATAGATATATGTTGGTCAAAAACCAGGTTACTAACTACATGAATCTCCAAATCCCTGACTACTGTGTCTACATATAGGAGCATTTTATGAATGAGGTAGTTTCCCTGGGTGTCTGACTTGCAGGGTACTATTATGCATTTTTTTGGCACTGAGTTTTAAACTGTGGCTTTGGCACCAGTCATTTGTCTGTGTTAGGTCCTTCTCAATGATGTTAGTATCTTGAGGGAGTTCTAGGATTGCTCCTTGCTTGCAATCATCTGCAAACTTGGTAAGCCAGAGGCCCTTGACACTGGTCTTGACTTCTGGAAATAGATGCCAAAGAGAAGCGGACCCAGCAGAGAGCTTTGGGGGACTCCATTGGTGATCAACGTCTTTGTGGAGGTGGTCTCTCTAATTTTAACTTCCTGGGTCCTGTTTGTGAGACAGCTGGCTAACCAGCAACTTACATAGTGGTTTGTGCATAATTCCCATGAGTTTGTTTACAATATCTGAATGAGGTATTGTATCAAATGCCTTGGCTAGGTCAAGGTAGGCAGTAAGCACCATTCTACCCTCATCTATTGCCTTGGAGGTCTTCTAAAAGATATCCACAGGGTACAGTAGGCATGACCTGCCTTTGGCAAAACCAAACTGGGTTGGTCCAGAGTCTGAAGGTCTCCCATATCATTGTTAAACATTTTCATAATAATCTTTCCATGGCTTTGCATATGACACTAATTAGACTAATGGGTCTGTAGTTTCTGTGATCTGTTGCTGGTCCACTTGTTGCAGTCCTCCATTTGTGTGGTATGAAGCCTGTGTAGAGGCTATGCTTGAATAGTGACTCCAATAGGTTATACTTCTGGCTATTCAGGAGGCATCCTGGTATATTATCTGAGCCCATAGAAGCTGTATTCTTGGTGTCAGAAACTGCATCTAAGACCTGCTCCCTACTGATAGTGGGAGGGGTTATATTAGATGGTATTTCCTGGGGGGTAACCGGGGGTGACAGGGGGTACAGCTGAACCAGAATTTGTCAGCTAAAAGATTTGTTAATATTTTCTGGTTCTGTCAACATGGCTCCATTTGCCAACAGTTTGGTACACTGTTGTGTACTGGCTTTGATGTTTCAGAGATAGGTAAAGAAGGCCTTATGGTCGTCCATGGCCTGGGATGCTATCTTTACCTTAACGTTTTTTTTTTTTTTAAACAAGAGATATCTTTATTAAATTATCATGTGTAACATAGGCAATCATGCATTTATACAATTGAAAGTAAACCCTATTGACATAATTTTAGTTGCAAACATTATATATCACTTATAAACTAGCCAGTCACTGTCAGTCAGACATTAGACAGCTCATTCAAATCCTGCCTTCTTTTAAATCTCATTCCTCCCCTGTATGTATTGCTCCCAAAATTTCCATTTTTCATATGTAATTTTCTCCTACCCTTTTCTAAAGATCCCGATCCCAGTTATGTTATCTCTGTTACTATGTTCAGTACTTCTAGTACAGTTGATTTAGACTTTGATTTCCATTTTCTAGTAATTTCTTTTTTTGGCAGCCACCTACCTCAAATATTGTTTTATTGGACTTAATTAGTTCTCAGTTTGATGAGAGAGTTTTTAATCTCTTTTGGTGTTACACTTCCTACTGTTAGCTATGACTTTTCTTTTGTTGTACATCCTGTTTCATTTTGGATTCTACCAGGGTGCTGAGTTAGTTTTGGGGTTACTTCTGGCAGGCATAGCAGCCTCTGTGGTATCCCTGATGTGGCTGGACAGAGCTTCTGGAAACAATTGCACACAGACTGCTGCATTATCTGGGTTTGCAGGGGCTTGAAATGTTGACGTTATCAGTTAATAAAAGGTAGTCTGCCTTGGAGTACTTTCTGTTATAGGGTTTGCTGGGGTTACAGAATTGAATCTTATTTTGAAGGAAACTGCTTTGCGGTCTGACCTTACCAGAGAGGATGCAACACTAGGGGAGGGATGCAGCACACTTCCATATTTATTTATTTATTTATATTTATTTATTTGACATTTGTTAAACGGGTTTGTCTGACAAGGCAAGAAGCTCTTTTTCAACAGAGACCCAAGGAGAAAAGCTCCAGACATACAAAATATATAATATTTATACAGATACAAATATAAAATGTAGATAATAATTATACAAGTACAAATACAGATGCAGAAGCTTAACAAACAATAGAGACACAAAAGCAAATCAAGACTTGTTAACACAAGATGTAAAACAGTAACATTCACACAGAGAGTAAGACTATGATCACGACATTGGCAGATCATCAGCCAGTTAAGTAGTGTAGAGTCAATCCCCTATATATATATATATATATATATATATATATATATATATATTAAACTGAAATAAAATAAGTTACTTACAGCCTTAAACAGTTGGGTGTAGTTAACATAACCTATGAACAGAACTAGAGCAGAAAGGAAGATGGGGAGGATTAGGTCAGGTAGCAGTAGGACAGGGGCAGGGCCACACGTTAAGCATGTAATCTTTTAGGACAGGGGCAGGGCCACACATTAAGCATGTAATCTTTTAGGACAGGGGCAGGGCCACGCATTAAGCATGTAATCTTTTAGGACAGGGGCAGTGCCATGCGTTAAGCATGTAATCTTTTAGGACAGGGGTAGGGCCATGCGTTAAGCATGTAATCTTTTAGGACAGGGGCAGGGCCACGTGTTAAGCATGTAATCTTTTAGGACAGGGGCAGGGCCATGCATTAAGCATGTAATCTTTTAGGACAAGGGCAGGGCCATGCATTAAACATGTAATCTTTTAGGACAGGGGCAGGGCCATGCATTAAGCATGTAATCTTTTAGGACAGGGGCAGGGCCACACGTTAAACATGTAATCTTTTAGGACAGGGGCAGGGCCACGCACTAAGCATGTAATCTTTTAGGACAGGGGTAGGGCCATGCGTTACGCATGTAATCCTTTAGGACAGGGGCAGGGCCACACGTTAAGCATGTAATCTTTTAGGACAGGGGCAGGGCCATGCATTAAGCATGTAATCTTTTAGGACAGGGGTAGGGCCATGTGTTACGCATGTAATCTTTTAGGACAGGGGCAGGGCCACACGTTAAGCATGTAATCTTTTAGGACAGGGGCAGGGCCATGCATTAAGCATGTAATCTTTTAGGACAGGGGCAGGGCCACACGTTAAGCATGTAATCTTTTAGGACAGGGGCAGGGTCATGCATTAAGCATGGAATCTTTTAGGACAGGGGCAGGGCCAAGCATTAAGCATGTAATCTTTTAGGACAGAGGCAGAGCCATGCATTAAGCATGCAATCTTTTAGGGAAGGGGCAGGGCCACATGTTAAGCATGTAATCTTTTAGGACAGGGGCAGGGCCATGCATTAAGCATGTAATCTTTTAGGACAGGGGCAGGGCCACGCATTAAACATGTAATCTTTTAGGACAGGGGCAGGGCCACGCATTACGCATGTAATCTTTTAGGACAGGCGTAGGGCCACTAGTTAAGCATGTAATCTTTTAGGACAGGGGCAGGGCCATGCATTAAGCATGTAATCTTTTAGGACAGGGGCAGTGCCATGTGTTAAGCATGTAATCTTTTAGGACAGGAGCAGGGCCACGCGTTAAGCATGTAATCTTTTAGGATGGGGCAAGGCCACAGGTTAAGCATGTAATATTTTAGGACAGGGGCAGGGACACGCATTAAGCATGTAATCTTTTAGGACAGGGGCAGGGCCACGTGTTAAGCATGTAATATTTTAGGACAGGGGCAAGGCCTCACGTTAAGCATGTAATCTTTTAGGACAGGGGCAGGGCCACCCATTACGCACGTAATCTTTTAGGACAGGGGCAGGGCCACACGTTAAGCATGTAATCTTTTAGGACAGGGGCCGGGCCACACGTTAAGCATGTAATCTTTTAGGACAGGGGCAGGGCCAACCATTAAGCATGTAATATTTTAGGACAGGGGCAGGGCCACGCATTAAGCATGTAATCTTTTAGTACAGAGGCAGGACCATGCATTAAGCATGCAATCTTTTAGGGAAAGGGCAGGGCCACGCATTAAGCATGTAATCATTTAGGACAGGAGCAGTGCCATGCATTAAGCATGTAATCTTTAAGGACAGGGGCAGGGCCATGCATTAAGCATGTAGTCTTTTAGGACAGGGGCAGGGCCACGCGTTAAGCATTTAATCTTTTAGGACAGTGGCAGGATCACGCATTAAGCATGTAATCTTTTAGGATAGGGGTAGGGCCACACGTTAAGCATGCAATCTTTTAGGACAGGGGCACGGCCACGCATTAAGCATGTAATCTTTTAGGACAGGGGCAGGGCCATGCGTTAAGCATGTAATCTTTTAGGACACAGGCAGGGCCATGCTTTAAGCAGGTAATCCTTTAGGACAGCGGAAGGGCCACGCATTAAGCATGTAATCTTTTAGGACAGGGGCAGGGCCACATGTTAAGCATGTAATCTTTTAGGACAGGGGCAGGGCCATGCATTAAGCATGTAATCTTTTAGGACAGGGGCAGGGCCACACGTTAAGCATGTAATCTTTTAGGACAGGGGCAGGGCCACGCATTAAGCATGTAATCTTTTAGGACAGAGGCAGGGCCACACATTAAGCATGCAATCTTTTAGGGAAGGGGCAGGGCCACGCGTTAAGCATGTAATCTGTTAGGACAGGAGCAGGGCCATGCATTAAGCATGTAATCTTTAAGGACAGGGGCAGGACCATGTGTTAAGCATGTAGTCTTTTAGGACAGGGTCAGGGCCACACGTTAAGCATGTAATCTTTTAGGACAGGGGCAGGGTCACACATTAAGCATGTAATCTTTTAGGACAGGGGTAGGGCCACAAGTTAAGCATGCAATCTTTTAGGACAGGGGCAGGGCCATGCATTAAGCATGTAATCTTTTAGGACAGGAGCAGGGCCATGCGTTAAGCAAGTAATCTTTTAGGACAGCGGAAGAGCCACGCATTAAGCATGTAATCTTTTAGGACAGGGGCAGGGCCACATGTTAAGCATGTAATCGTTTAGGACAGGGGCAGGGCCACTCCTTAAGCATGTAATCTTTTAGGACAGGGGCAGGGCCATGCATTAAGCATGTAATCTTTAAGGACAGGGGCAGGGCCATGTATTAAGCATGTAGTCTTTTAGGACAGGTTCAGGGCCACACGTTAAGTATGTAATCTTTTAGGACAGGGGCAGGGTCACACATTAAGCATGTAATCTTTTAGGACAGGGGCAGGGCCAAGCGTTATGCATGTAATCCTTTAGGACACAGGCAGGGCCATGCATTAAGCTGGTAATCCTTTAGGACAGCGGAAGGGCCACGCATTAAGCATGTAATCTTTTAGGACAGGGGCAGGGCCACATGTTAAGCATGTAATCTTTTAGGACAGGGGCAGGGCCATGCGTTAAGCATGTAATCTTTTAGGACACAGGCAGGGCCATGCATTAAGCAGGTAATCCTTTAGGACAGCGGAAGGGCCATGCATTAAGCATGTAATCTTTTAGGACAGGGGCAGGGCCACATGTTAAGCATGTAATCTATTAGGACAGGGGCAGGGCCATGCATTAAGCATGTAATCTTTTAGGACAGGGGCAGGGCCACGCGTTAAGCATGTAATCTTTTAGGACAGGGGCAGGGCCACACATTAAGCATGTAATCTTTTAGGACAGAGGCAGGGCCATGCATTAAGCATGCAATCTTTTAGGGAAGGGGCAGGGCCACACGTTAAGCATGTAATCTTTTAGGACAGGAGCAGGGCCATGCATTAAGCATGTAATCTTTAAGGACAGGGGCAGGGCCATGTGTTAAGCATGTAGTCTTTTGGGACAGGTCAGAGCCACACGTTAAGCATGTAATCTTTTAGGACAGGGGCAGGGTCACGCATTAAGCATGTAATCTTTTAGGACAGGGGTAGGGCCACAAGTTAAGCTTTAGGACAGGGGCAGGGCCATGCATTAAGCATGTAATCTTTTAGGACAGGAGCAGGGCCATGCGTTAAGCATGTAATCTTTTAGGACACGGGCAGGGCCATGCATTAAGCATGTAATCCTTTAGGACAGCGGAAGAGCCATGCATTAAGCATGTAATCTTTTAGAACAGGGGCAGGGCCACATGTTAAGCATGTAATCGTTTAGGACAGGGGCAGGGCCACTCCTTAAGCATGTAATCTTTTAGGACAGGGGCAGGGCCATGCATTAAGCATGTAATCTTTAAGGACAGGGGCAGGGCCATGTATTAAGCATGTAGTCTTTTAGGACAGGGTCAGGGCCACACGTTAAGTATGTAATCTTTTAGGACAGGGGCAGGGTCACGCATTAAGCATGTAATCTTTTAGGACAGGGGCAGGGCCATGCATTATGCATGTAATCTTTTAGGACAGGGGCAGGGCCACGTGTTAAGCATGTAATCTTTTAGGACAGGGGCAGGGCCACACGTTAAGCATGTAATCTTTTAGGACAGGGGCAGGGCCATGCGTTAAGCATGTAATCTTTTAGGACAGGGGTAGGGCCACACATTAAGCATGTAATCTTTTAGGACAGGGGCAGGGCCATGCATTAAGCATGTAATCTTTTAGGACAGGGGTAGGGCCACTCCTTAAGCATGTAATCTTTTAGGACAGGGGCAGGGCCACACGTTAAGCATTTAATCGTTTAGAACAGGGGCAGGACCATGCATTAAGCATGTAATCTTTTAGGACACAGGCAGGGCCACTTGTTAAGCATGTACTCTTTTAGTGTTTTTTTAACTGAGATTGTTAGTGATGGAGTTAAAGTCTAGGGGAAGTGTAT
Organism: Protopterus annectens; assembly: GCF_019279795.1. Classification (NCBI taxonomy): domain Eukaryota; kingdom Metazoa; phylum Chordata; order Ceratodontiformes; family Protopteridae; genus Protopterus; species Protopterus annectens. The sequence continues at coordinate 121,538,953 of NC_056746.1, read as the reverse complement.
TCCATGTGCAGGCAACAGAATGACTATACATAATTTTACAAATTTGCTTTTTGGTCTTATAGACTTCAAGGAGATGTTGGTCTGCACTGCAGAGATTGGTCTGCACAGCGGAGACATTGTTTGGGGGTATAGGGAGAGATTAAGATGCCTCTAGTAGGTGTATGCACTAACTGGTTCATGTTGGTTGTGTTTATAAAGTCTAAGAATCTCTGATCCTGCAAATTTGGGGTCATGTCGGATTCCCAGTTTATAGAGGGATAATTAAAGTCCCCCATGAGAATGGTATTTGGTTTAATGGTGAGTGTCTCCAGTAGGTGTAAGCATGAGCTATGGGTTTCATGAGACACAAAGGGTGAGAGACAGCTTGTTATGATAATATATGGAACTTTATCGATGGTAATCTAGTTGTGAAGGAACTCCAGTGTGTCATCCTGTTTAACCAACCTAGAGATGGGCTTGTTATTAATGTACATCAGTCTACCTCCACCGTTAGTCCCTGACTCTACAGCTGGTGATCTAAATCAGCCTTTCACAAACCACAAGGATTTCCTGGTGGGCTGGATATGTTCTTATTAAATAAATATCCTGGCTTCTTCAAGCTAAGTGTGAAAACACTGCAAAAAACAAACTTTCGCATGGCTAAGCAGTAACGGTTCTATTTATTATGTTAACACTTCCAGTAACACAATAATGGAACTATTACGGCTTAGCTGTGGTTTTTGCAGCATTTTCACAGGCCTTCCTGGTAATCCCTCGACCATACGTGATTTGCCACATTAGTGGCAGGTGTTGGTATGCTTGTGCCAGGTAGGCAGTTGTTGACTGTACATGAATGATCCAAAACCCAGATTCCACTCTCAAAGGCAAGCAATATGTTAATTGGGAAGTGTTTCTGTTTTGGAAGGTGAGCTAAGGGAAAGGGAATTATTGTGTAAAACTAAGGTGGATTACTTTGGGGAAATCATTGTATTTACATTATCAAAACGTGGTAGAGAGAGGGCACCATCTTTAAATTCCTTCATGTAACATGCTGACTAAACTGCAGGTTGCTTTCTGTCCAGTGTTTTGTTTTTTCTCTCTTGCGAATGTCATTACAATGGGAATGAAGTGGTGTTTCTTTCTTCCATCTGAGATGGAGCAGTGATTGTTGTGGAGTGCGTGGATAAGAGACCCTGTTTGCAGTGAGGAAATGACTGACGTCTTGGAAAACAGGTGGAGCAGTGGCGTCTATATTACATAATCGAACCTTTAGACGTTCGAACGTCATATGGTCGACACCATATGATCGAACTTTTAAAAGTTTGAAAATATAATAAAAAAATAAACCAAAGAAAAACTTACCTGAATGGTTTAAGCAGGGGAGCCAGCCCCCCTGCAACCCCCACACCCCTACTCTTTAAATATACCAACTCCGAGATTGCAGTACAGTGTGCAGAAAAGGGAAATCTTCCCATTTTGCACTGTAAGGAGATCTCTGTTGAAATGTTTAAAAGTTCGATCATATGGTGTCAACCATATGATGTTTGAACTTTTAAAAGTTTTACAATGTGATATACACCCAAGCAGTGTGCATACCTCTCAACTGTACAGATTTTCGCACAATGTCCACATTTTTGTCTCATATTTTTGGTCCATTTTTTCTTAAAATTGTGGTTTTCTGGTGAATTAGTAGCAAATCTTTAAAGATTGACATTAGAAAATAATTAGAGGCATTTGAGTTTCAGACTTCATAGCCTTTAAAAATTCATGCTAATCCTAAACCTCTTATTCTATCAACTTTCTACGTTTGTAAGAGCAATATTTAAAAATTGTCCCTATTTTTGGGCATTTGTCCCACTTTTATTTATGGCTTTATCCAGATTGCTTGCTTAAGAGGTTGAGAGGTATGGCAGTGTAGTAGTTTTTGAGAAATGCTGTTACGAATGACAGAAGCAGCCAGTGAGATGCTTTTAGCGTGCTCATCCTGTTACTGCCCAAGTGGGAGAGCCTGAAGTGTTTTCCTCCTGCATTATGTGCCAGTAGTAGACAAAAACATGGCGAAATGTACTTTTATTTGCAACCTTGTATTAAGACACTAGTTAGGGTTTGTGTTTCCAAATGTGTGGATGCCAAATACCCAGGAAACATTGCAGCAAAAGGTGGTATTGGGAGGTGTCAGGTGCTGCTGAAGGTGAAGTAATTTCCAGAAGAATTGGTGTTTTCCATAACTGTAATGGATCATGTAGGGATACCTCTCAACTTCTGAATCTTGATTTTTTTAAATGTTTCGATTAAAATAATCACTGAGGATTAAAGTTAATGCCTGACATTAAAGTTTCTTACTTGTACACAAAATGCATGCTGATAAAAAATGTTGTTTTATTAACTTTTTAAGTGAATGAAAACAATATTCAAAAACTGCTCTTTATTTTGAACCTTTGTTGCTCTCTTTACACTGTATTTTGCTTTGTCCCCGATTCTTAAGCAGATAACTGGAGAGCTTGCCTAGTAAGGTGTTTGAGGTACCTGTCAGTGTTTGTCCATTGTCCATGGATTCAATCTGCTGGATAATTGGCTATGATTCTGGTGTCATTCTAAGGGGATCCAGTGTCTGTCTGCCTGGGACGACATGATCGACAGACCACAATGCTTTGCCAGAGATGGCCTGCACTTGTCTCCCCTGGGATTCCGGATACTGGCTAAGGCTCTTGCCACCCCTATTGTACTTTTTTTAGGCAAGGTTCAAAAGACAAACTCACCACCGTAGCAGGTATAAGCAAGCAAAATATGCGGGTAATGCTACTCAATGCTAAAAGTCTAAACCTCAAAATACACTCACTCGAGGCACTCCTTAAAATGGAGAACATCGACATCTGTGCAGTGATGAAAACCTGGTTCAAGGCTCCAGAGAGCACCCCTGCATTACCAGGCTATAACTCATACCACATTTTGGCCACCTAACCTGGACTAAAACACTAAAGGAGGAGGCGTGTCCATATTCATTAAGGATATCCACACCTCCAGTCTAGTTGCTCAACATAATGCATCCGAAATTATCCAAGTGCAACTAACACTGGGCAAGACTGCAATCCAGGTTGTAGCTTGTTACAGATCCCCTGCCATGCCCCAGGATGCCCACTCCACGTTTTTTGATATACTGGGTAATATTAAGGTACAGCCCAATACCCTAATAATGGGTGATTTCAACTGTCCCACCATCAACTGGGAAAATTACTCATGTACTAAATCATTTCCTCAATGCTTTCTGGAATTCATAAATTCCAATGCCCTGGATCAGCTTGTCCATACCCCCACCAGGGGCAGCAATATCCTGGACCTGATCATTACCAATATGGGCAACCAATGTTCCATGCCAGAGGTCAACTCTTGGCTGGTCATATCCGACCACAAGCTAATCATCCTAGACATCAATATCCCATGCCCACCTCCTATTAAGGAAACCACCATAAAAAACTTCTCCAAGGGCAACTTCATGCTTCTTAAGACAGAAGTGGCAAACTTCACAACACCCATACCGATGGAAAATAGAGGTACAACTGCTGAATCCTTTATAACTGCACTGTATAAGCACATATACAAGTGCATAGATCATGCCATCCCCAACAGAACCAAGACTTTATCCTCCAAAAAAAAAAGAAACCAATCTGGTGGTCCCCTGCCATAAACAAACTCTACAACAGAAGGAAGAAGCTGTTGTAAAAAAGAGTAAAATCTCCTGATTGCACAAACTCTCTGGTCAGGCTCAGTTAGAAGCTGGGATTCCTCATAAAATCCTCCAAAGCTAATTACGAAAATAAAATCGCCACTGATTCTAAAGACGACCACAAAGCATTGTATAGCTATGTCAAGAATCTCAATGGCAACACTCAGATCTGCTCTGAGTTACAGCACAATGGCACTAGATATACAGAACCAACTGATATCGCCAACATCATGGCAGATAGGTTCAGTGCAAACTTCACACCCCCTTCACCCCCTAAAGGGCCCATCTCTATACTGGAAGAATGCAAAGTTCCTGTTATATCACAGCTGCACAGGTAAAAACCACACTCTCCAAAGCCAAGAACACAGCATCCATGGGACCTGACAACATCCGAGGTTGCATTCTGCATGAACTACAGAATGAACTGGCACCCCACCTAAGTACCATGTTCAATCATAGCCTCACTTCAGACTTTGTGCCTACCAAATGGCGCACAGCAATGGTTATCCCACTCCACAAAGGGGGCGCCACTATGGACCCTGGAAACTACTGCCCCATTAGCCTGACGAGCCTGGTCTGCAAGCCCATGGAATGTATCATCTTGGAGATTATAAACAAGGACATAGGTAACCTCCAAACTCTGGACCCCACTCAGTTTGGGTTTGTAAAATGTAGGTCATATCTTCTAAACCTGATTGACTTCTTTGAAGCAGTCACCAGAGCCGTGGACAGGGTAAGGTGGTGCATACAGCATATCTTGACCTCGCCAAGGCTTTCAACACCATTCCCCACTCTGGAATTATAGATAAACTCACTACACTGGGTATAAATCGCTATGTCACAAGATGGGTGGCCAACTGGCTTACTGATAGAACCCACACAGTGAAAGTAGCCGACTCCAAATCCAACTTCAGACCAGTGACAAGTGGAGTACCACATGGCACAGTCCTGGGTCCTCTCCTGTTTGGCGTCTACTTCTCAGAAGTCCAGGCTAATACAGCAGGTCTTTGGCTAATGAAGTTCGCAGACGACTGCAGACTAGGTGCCATAATAGAATCACCTAATGATCTGGACATTCTACAAAGGGGCCTCACTGAGGCCGATGCTTGGTGTCAAAGTCATGGCCTCAAGCTCAATGGCAAGAAGTGCAGTGTCATCCCCTTTGGGAAAAAACAGTGTACCCATGAACTACCACATAGGGGGTAGCCTACTAAACACCAAAAGTGTGATAAGAGACCTTGGGACACAGGTGGACAGTAGTATCTCCTTTGATAATCACATTGCCAAAGTAATCAAGAAATCCTTGTATGTGGCACACCTCATCACAAGGGGGTTCGCCTCCAGAAAAAAAGAGGTCATCGTTCCTCTCTACTCATCTCACATCAGACCCATTATAGAGTACAATGCCTCATTTGGCATGTACCTCGCAAGACATCTACAACAACTACAAAGGCCACAGAAATACCACACTAAGAGGATTACTGGCCTCAAACAGATACCATATGCAGACTGTCTCAAAAAACTCCAGCTCTACTCCGTCGCTTATCACCTACTCAGAGGCGACCTCTGCCTAACATACAAAGCTACGTCAAACCCAGATCTGTTGGACATGCTGCACTTAAAGAAACCCCAATCCCTCCAAGCCACACGCTCAAGGGACCTAAACCTTGCCACCACAATAAAAAGAACATGCTGGAGGGATAGACTCCTGTCCCAGAGACTTCCCATGCTCTGGAACAGACTAACCGTTCATGTCAAGCAAAGCTACTTATTAGCCCTCTTTAAGAAAAATCTCAACAATTGTATGGCAAATAGGAAATTCACCCCGGGGATCACTTCTGTGGCTCTGCTAGACAGGGACACAGGAAAATAACTTTCTTGGGTGGCGAAAGTCAGGGAACTTTTTTGGCTAGGCTTATATAGGCCACAGGGCTGATAGCCTAGTAACTACCTATGAACCTATGAATCTATTATATATTGTATGAAGTATAATATATTTGTTAAATGGCTATTAAAATTTGTTTTTGTGTGACCTCAATCACTTACTATTTTTGTATGGCATTGGTCTGCTTTTATCATTGGATTACTTAAGACAGTAATGGGTGTTTCTTTTCTAAAGTTAGTTGTCTCTCAAACTTTCTTGGCTAGATATAACACAGGAATTTTTATAACTTAAAAAATACATACTGTAGTAGCCTATCACTAGAACATAATGTGAGATGTAGGTTTTGAATGTGTTTTATTCAGCACAATTACATTCAAATAGGAGTATATTTCATTGTTAGTTGGAGATGTATTCTGAAGCAGTGTTCTACACTTTAAATAGACTCTTGCATATCAGTCACAATGACTTACTTTGTTATTCTCACTCCAAAGTCACTCTAGCTCTGAGAAGGAGTGGCTATTTGAACTATACTAATATTTAAACCTACAACTACAACATGCACTGAGCAAATGGCTATAAATAAGTAATACAATGAACAGACAAGCTTGAGCAGACAGTAAATAACCACCTAAAGAAACTTAGCTGCAATACTGTGGCTGATATATTTTTCCTGTATTTTCTTTACTGCATTTATTACTATGTTGCTCCAGAAAAAAAATAGACAGTGCCTTGAAAATAAAAAAAAAATATGGGTTTTAAAGTTATTTGATAAACATCAGAATTCATTTTCAGATATAAAAAAGGACTGTCAGCAGTTAAGGATTGCCCTCCCCTGGAAGAAGGGGCTACAAACAATCTCACACTGAAATGTGGCTCTCCCCCACACAAACAGCGTACATATGTCACCTCTTAGCTTCTGGTAGCCTCTTCTAAAAAGTGTAACAAAATCAAGAAAGTTCTTAATAACATGAGACATCTCAAAATCATTACTTTGAGACATGGCTCCAGAAGTATTACTCTGATATGGGAAGGACACAATGATGTTTGATGGTGGGGTGACATCATTAGACGCACTAATACCACCATGGAAGGGAAAGAATGGAAATAAGGAAAGAAAGGAGAGAGATGGATGAAATACTCAAGATGTGAATGACAATATGACTTGAGGAAGTCATCTGTTGGACTCACTGGTTGTAGTCAGATTTTATTAACTATTACTTACAAGCCTTATATATACTGGGTGTGCAGTAAATACAGTTTACAGTTTACTGGTGCCAGTGACATCTGCACTCATACCTCTCAACTGTCCCTGATTTTTAGGGATGCCCCTGATTTTGACTAATTTTAGCTCTGCCCCTCTTAGTCCCTCCTAAAACTGATGACTTTTATTACTTGTAAAATAAAAGAGGAAATGTAGTGAGATTAGTTAAGCATTATTTTTCTACATCTGTCTGAAAGTATCCAATTGTGTTATTTTTATATCCCCTGTGATTGAAACTCTGGTGTTTATTGTAACTAGATATTCAGTACTCTCATGTTTTCTACTTTATTATTTGTTATTAAATATTTCTATTGGTTTCTGAAAGCAAGCAGTGCCATTTTTCATATGTACCCACATAATTCCATGAATAAATAATTCTATACTTTACTATTATGTCATTTCTTGTTATTATTCACAGTATATAACCCGACATCCAATTTGTATTCAACTTAATTTTTAGTTTTAATCAGTTCAGGACTGAAAATAAATGTGAAACCCACAATTTTACACTTCAATGCTGCATTTGTAAGCCCACCTGTGGCAGTAAAGTATGACCTATTTTTAGATGTGAGTTATGGAAGGGGCTAGTGGGTCACTGAGTTATGTGCTTTGTCTAAGTGGGCCACAATCAGAAAAATTTGAGAAACACTGATTGAAATGTTTGGGAGGCAGTAACTTCATGCAGTACCAGGGTACTCGTTGCAGTTTTAAACTGTTTAACATTTACTTATTTACTTTGTTTACTAACACCTTGGCATTCATGAAAATCTACTGCCAATCATTAGCAGACTGGAGTTCCGCTGTGGCGACCCCTAACTGGGAAAAGCTGAAAGACAAGACTTTGCTTACTAGTGTAGCACACTGTGCACAGCAGACCATTTGCAGGCACATAATCAGTTGGTGCCATTTTTTGTAGAAAATTATTAGTTCCAGATTATCCTTCGACCCCCTGTGATCAGAGTAGGGAACACTTGTTCAGGGTGGGACTACCATAGGAACCCTTTACTCCACTAAATACTGCAGAAGTGTGGTAAACTCTTAGGGCAGGATGCTAATCCTTAATTGAAGACTTTTGCCATTTCTAACATGTCAGCTTGGTTCTGTTGTAAGTTATACACCAACGTCTTAAATGATGTTTCATTATAAAATGATGGTGGCAGTATCGTCTCACCAAGGTCACATGGTCAGCAACTCATTCTGCATATCAGTTCTGAAACACCCTCCAATTTTCCCACTTCATGATGCAAAAGGCTATAGACTCTTGTTGCTTTAAAGCACTTTAGGTATCTCTCAGTATAAAAGAAGCTTCCTTCAGCTACTGAAGAAAGAAGCGTAATTAACTTTAAAACACAATACTTTCCTCAAAATGGTCTGAATGAAGATCTCATTTGGAAATATTTTTTGTAAAATAATTTCTTTTTATGAGACTATTGCTGCAATTTGTATAAAAAGGAATACTTCATTCTCTCTGTCTCTCATGATCTTGTATCTTTAAATGCTAATTGAATGAATGATGTCAAAAAATTCTGATTGGTTCTCTTTTAGCTCATGTTAATGGATGTAAATCACATGCTGTGAAACATTTAATATTATCCTCTTTGAAGGCCACAGAGCTTAGGTGTTATTTTTTTTGTGTTTTGGCCTTGCCTTTAAAGATCATGTCTAACAGTGCGAAACAAATTTTTATTTTTCACACAAAAATGTGTTTTCCTGCATCTTTATGTTCTGTGTAAAAAGAATGGTTTGTTTTGCAGCCTTTAGAAAATATTTTATACAGTTTGATTACTTTTATATAAATATAAATTTGCCTGTGTCACAAGTGATAATTCAATAACGATGTTTAAAAAAAAAGTCTTCTGGAGTTATTACAAAAAAATAGAAATTGAACTCAGTTCCTGCATTCCAAGAATTTTTAAATTTAACAGCACTACTATATAAAACTTAAAAAAGAAATGTATAAATCATGCAAAGCCTTTTAGTGTTTGGGGTAACCTTGATGGTTTGATGTATTCGTAACGTTGTAACTTTCAGTGTTTGGGATAACCTTGATGGTTTGATGTATTCCTAACGTTGTATAACGGTATGTCATCTTCAGTTTCTTTGTTTCTGTGTGTATATTGTAAATATGTTAAATTAATACAATATTTCTTAAAAAAGAAAATTATACAGTTTTAAAGTTATCTTCGAATAACACACCTATGCTAATGCAGCATCAGTAGAGCTGGAACCCACAGCAACGTAAATGCCTCCCGTCTGGCCATTAATATCAGTGCCATAAACACGGCTTTGTATGGTTAGTCTTTTGCATTTGGAAGATAACTTTAAAACTGTATCATTTTCTAAAGGCTGCAAAACAAATTTTTCTTTTTACACAGATAAGTGTTCCTATGCATAAAGATGCATGGGAACAATTATTTTGTGTGAAAAGAGCATTTGGATTGATACCTTTAGGCATGATCTTTAAAATATTTAAAGTAAAAGTAAATGTATGCCTTCCTTTCTTGTGGCTTGGATGGAAGCTATCATTCTAACAAGAAGAACAGTGACTTAACTCTGATTTTTCTGGTATGACATTCCTGTTTTGAAGTCATACTACTTTGGGTCCAGTGTTCAACCAACTTCAAAATTTGCCAGATTTTGGACTTCAGCAGTCAATTATTTCATTTGGAAGTGTGGTCAGACTGACAGGCGCACCTTTGCTGCTGTGTGTCTGTCCTCTTAAAGTCTATTGATCATGTTCTAAAGCAGGGGTAAGCAACAGACCTTTGGAGTTGGATGTAAACTCTTTACCATATACAATACCAAATTATATAGTTTTTGATGCAAAAATTGTGATGTTTTTGTGTCTTAACTTGTTACTAAGAATGACCCCTTGAATATTTTTCTTAGAGATGAAAACTGCTGTGACATCATAAAAGACTGATCCCGTAATCCATGCAATGTCTAAATTAATGTTGACTACAATACCCTCTTGTTAAATGCATTAGTAGTTTCCCATTTGCTAGAAAGACCTCACACTGAGAATTAACACGATGACACAAAACCACAACATGACAAATAAGCAGCTCATCTAAAGAACGGAAGTTGATTTTCTTATCCAAGATGCTTTGCAGTTTATGTACATTTTTGCTCAGTACTACCATGGCATCATTTTTGGGTGTGTTAAAGAAAAAATGAGGGCAAGGGAAACTAAAGGAATCAAACAGCACACTATAATTTGTATATATATTTTTTTGTAAATCCACTTGAAATTGTATCATAAAGAGTACAACAGATTAATTTTAAAGCAAAGGTACTTGCAAAAATGACCAATGCACTTTAATTTTTAGTATATCTCTTTTTGTCTTTTTGCTTACTTATGTATCTGCTAAATGTTTTATCTCCTTTCTTGACTCAATTGAATATATCTACTCTTCAGTTTGAGCTTTTATTTTTTCTAGCTTTGTTTCTCATTTTGTATGCATTGTTGAGTAATTTTGTCTTCTTCTGTGTTTTATTATATTTTCTAATGGCTGTTTTCCTTAAAATTTGGTGACACCTCATTTAATTTTCTTTTGAATTGCATACAAGTTTTATACAAGTGTTTCTTCCGTCTGTGGTGGTGGTTTATGCATTCCCATTGTTTATCTACTTTGCATTCATTCATTAATGTGGGATAGACATTTCTTGATGCACTTATCTTTTTCGTCAAAAAAACTCTATAAAGTTAAAGTAACAGTAAATCATATTGTTTGGTGATTTTGTTTCTGAATGGCTGTCCACTTCTGTTCCCAAGATCCTGTCCCCCTCTGCACTTAGGAATACAGAATTCAAAAGGGTTGGCCTTTATTTCCTCAGGAAGGCTGTAGTACTAACTGTCTGAGGCCTCAAGGGCATCAACAATGTATCTACTTTTAGATGTGGCTGCAGACAATGTTTTAATTAATGACTGTCATATTAAGGTTGTACTTCGTAATCTAACCCTGTGACACTAGGGAATAAAGTAGTATCTGCACCACAGATGACCTGTGTTTGATTAACAGCATGGTCCCCAGAGTGGTTGGGTGGATGATGGTGTGGATGGGCAGTCAATCTTTGCTCACCTATCCTGGGTACTGGGGTTAAGGGGAGGTTGCCTGAGCTCCCTGCAGCAGCATTAAGAGCCTTGCAAGCTTAATGCTGCAAGCAATATAGAGCTTGGCCAGGAGGTTGTGCATGTGTGTCAGCATGTCTGCACCTCACAAAAGCTGCAACCTCAGAGCGGGCAAGGCTGATACATGGTGGAAGGCACACTGAACCCCATCCACAGTATGATGCTGCATCAGCATCCTCCTCAATTTCATCACTGACCCTGGACATGGGTCTGGCTGAGATGGAAGAGGCTAAACAAGGACAGGGGCTGGGGCAGTTGATTGCCAGCTGTGGGGAGGTAAAGAACATGCACTCCTAACATTTTCAGAACCATGCGGCCTTTGCATAAACCTAATTGCTAGTAAACTGTAGTTATGCACTAAACAAGGACGTGGATGGGAGGTACAGAGACATCATTTATATGCATGTCCACTTCTGTCCATGCCAACATGTTATTAGCCCTAGTTTACATCATGTTACATGAAGTGACTGTATGTTATACTACTGATGTCCACAAGTTGGACTGTCTTCAAGCCTGCCACAATGCACATAACAATGCACTTGGGCATACTAAGAAAACACAAGGTACAACAACAACCATGGCTTAACCACTGCTTGAAATGTACCGAATAAATTAATGAATATTTATTCTTTCCCTGATGTCCTCAAACCTGGCATATTGTGTATAAATGAGTCATCCCTAAAACCTAAACACTTTCATTTATAAATCTATACAAAGACTATTTAAACCTGGGCACTCTACGAGACATGTCCTATCACACTGAGCACAGCCCTGACCACTCAGGAGGAAAAGGCTCATGAAAAGAACATGAACCTTTTGAATACTTTTGGTTATCTTCTGTCCCTCTGTACTCCTGCCCTGATAAATACTTACATCACCAGCATTTGATTAGTAATACCTGAAAATAAAAAAAAAAATGCTTGCAGATTATTTAGATGGCGTTCTTAGTATAACATGAGCCAAATGATGTGAAGACGTTTGTGGTTCTTGAAAATAGTTGAAAGTGCTGATCCTTCACTATATCAGCTTAATGAACTTTCATTTTAGTTCATCTAAACCATCTTTTTATTTTTAGTTGTTCAGTGTTATGGCCTCCTAAGGCTTACTGCGCAGAGTTGGGGGTTAGCAGCCATTTAGTAGTTATTTTTGAAAACTATAGTCTTACTCAAATGGTGAAAGAACTTACTAGACCAAATCATATTGTTGAGAATCATACTGTTTTAGACAAAAGTGTTTACAAACCAGCCATACAGAATCTTCTCAGTAACAATACACTCGCCATCAAGATGTGACCATTTCCAGTTCAATTCCAATGGTTCTGTACAATAAGAAAACTATCCCTTAACATTACATTCACTAAAATGTACAGCTCTCAAACTAAGCAAGTTTTCCTCCTTCTCACTAACTGGAATCCTGTACTAACACATAATAATTCACATAAACTCTCATAACATCTGAATAATAATATGCTAATTCTGACTGTCATATACTTCCAGGCTTCCATTTGCCAACATGGTCTGGGTGAAAGTGTAAGAAAGAAAATAAAAACTGACTACCGTAGCAATAAGCCATGGCCGACTGCGGCTAATTCTTGGTTTACCCACAGCCAGTGTGGTTTGGTCATTAAGCTCCAGTTACCAAACAAAGCCAGACATGGGTAAAGCAAGCATTACCCACACACAACTATGACTTACTGCTATTAAACAATTCTATTAGTTTTATATAACATTGTGCACTTGTTATATTTATTTATATTTTTTGTGTGCTAAGTTGTGTGTGCTTCAGCTTTACAGTACAAAACCGTACCTTCTTCATTACCTTTTATTTCATAGATTGATTTATTCAGAATGGTTATAGCTTTAATGTATTGTTAGTTTAAGGAGGTTACTTTACAGGTTATATAAGAAGATTATTTTATAGGTTTTATAAAGAGGTTATTTTATACCGATAAACCGTAGGAACGGTGGGGCAGGTGTAAGCTGCTTAAATGGATAACCAGGTTTTTAGGGGGGTGCAAAAGGTAGAAAAATCAATTTTTTGTTTTATTTGTATTAAAATGTTTTTTCTCCCCTCCCTTGCAACCGTTGAGTTTTGTAGACGAAGGAGATCTCTGCTCTTACTCTGTTCAAATGCTGACCTAGCAGAAAAAGAGGGAGAGGAAGAGGTGGGGAGCTAGAGGGAGGAAGAAAGAGTGTATGTGGTTACAAGCTAGTTGGTGACCTTATTTCTTTTATCTCATACTAGTGTTTGGAGAGAGAGACAGAGAGACAGAGAGAGAGACAGACAGACAGAGAGAGAGAGACAGACAGAGAGAGAGACAGAGACAGACAGAGACAGAGAGAGAGAGAGAGACAGAGAGAGAGAGACAGAGACAGAGAGAGAGAGAGAGAGAGAGAGAGAGAGAGAGACAGAGAGAGAGACAGAGAGAGAGAGACAGACAGAGAGAGACAGAGAGAGAGACAGAGAGAGAGAGAGAGAGAGAGAGACAGAGAGACAGAGAGAGAGAGACAGAGACAGAGAGAGAGACAGAGAGACAGAGACAGAGAGAGACAGAGAGAGAGAGAGAGAGAGAGAGAGAGAGAGTATGTGTGTGTGTGTGTTTGTGGCTGTTAACAGTATAAATGAATATTGCTTGGACCACTTGACTATCTCTCTCTCTCTTTAACTCTCTTTCTGCCTCGCTCTTTCTCTCTCTCTCTCACATGGTACTGGGCCGGCCTTTTTTTACAAGGTGAGATCACATTGAGACCTCATCACTCCTGTCTACAAACAGCAGAAGGAACAGTCTAAAGATGGCAGTTCATTACTTTTAAATTTGGACAATTTATTTTGTATTTTTATTACATACTAAAAAGTGTTTATTTTGGTCATGTTACATTTACTTTTCAGTGTGTTACTGGTTTCCATGCAGTTTGCGGATTGGAAACTGACTGCCCTTTTCCCCCAATTGCATGGACACAGTAGCGGTCGGCTGTGGAGTTTCTATTTGCCATTTTTAGGTTTAGACCATTCGGTATTGCTCCAGCTGCTGAGGTTTTGCTCGGCGGCTGGAAATTTTTCTGTGGGGAATACTGGATTTACAATGTCCACACCGATTGCTCTGCCAGATCAGGGTGCATGTTTCTAATGTAAATATTTTTTCTATTGTATAATTACAGATCTAAAACAGCTTATAGGCTTCATGATGCATTTCGTCTTCCTGTAAGGGAGGACAAAAGAGTGGTAATAAAGACGACTGTATCCCACTAAGGTAACTGTAAAGGCAGTTTAACATTACAAAATAACCTTCTTTAAAACCAGCAAACCAGGCACTGCAGCTTTTTCAGAACCTTTTGCAGAATTACTTACATGAAAGTTTTAAAATAACAAACATTACGTCATGTACCTATGGGTTGTTCTCAAGGATCAGCCATTGAGATTTCTTTCAAATTCTGGTCAACACTCAGAACAATGAATACAGCTTCAGTCAAAACATATTCAGGTGCATATTCTTGGCAGATTTTTGAATGGTAATCCAATGGTGCCAAAGTAAGCCACTCAAAAAAAAAAAAAATTGCAAAGAAAAATTAAGTTGTCAACATTTTGGGCTGGGGTGAAGTCGGGGCATAATTCTCATATGCATTGTTAATATTTTTATGTTAGACTAGCAAACAAGAAATATATTACTGCTTAGAAATGTCAGTTTGTTGTACTGATATACCTTTTATTATAAAAGGCAGTGTCTGTTTATTAGATGGAAATAATGACTGAGGCTAGATCTGCAAAAGTGTGAAAAAGGAAGTACCCCACAACATCTGCAAGTTATTAATACTTTTTGTTGTTATCTGTAAAAATGCAAATTACCAGAAGAAAGTGACATGTTTAAACCTTTTATAATGTTCTTGCAAAAGATGTCCACTCCAAGAATATTCCAAATCCACCTCAAAACTTCTTGAAGATATCTTTGTCTTAGATAAGATCTTTTAGTACCTTTAATAACTTCATATCTGACTGGACAGATTGAAAACCTCTCTAGATATCTGCACTGCCCATGCAGCAGATAAAACGCACAAGTTTCCAGAATTTGTCGTTTAACTTGTGAGTCGTGCCTACACTTAATATTCACTAAAAGTAGTTTCACAGTAGTTTCAAGAGGTTTCATGCATGTATTGAGTATATTCATTCAAAGAATCAAAAATGAGAAGTTGAGTAAAATCTCTAGAAACCCCCATGACATTCTTCATATTTTTACTTGGCCGCACATTGGTTATGTTTATATATTTATCACCAGCACATAACTACAGTTTTATTATTACAGTACGGTGCAAGATCACCTGGACCTCAAGCACATGGCTGATTAGTAAAGAACAGTTGTACTGTAATAGTGAAAACATGCACAAAAAAGTCCTTAACAGGAAGGACAGTTGTCTGACATACTCATTACAATTGCAGATTTTTGGATAACAGCATTAAAAAGCTGAATGCAATGCAGCTGTCTGGCAGAAGTCATTCCTATCTTTGTAAGAAGTCAGTCTGGTAAGAGCAAGGACGGACATCTTGTTATCTTCTACCCAACGGTCTCTAGACTCCAAAAAAACTCAAGCTGTTCTTCCTATGATTCCTTGCTGGGTGCACTGCATATGACTCTACGCTGGGTGGGCCCCTCACTCCTCCAAAAGCCCATGTCAATGGTACATATTGTTTAGGCTTGGGGAGCGAGGGATTTGATGGGGAACCATGAGTGTGCAGCGAAGAAGCTATCATTCTTGCAAATCTTAGTCAATGGCTTTAGCCGTGGAGATTGCTAACACAATGACATTAGGACTTTGCTGCCACCCCATTTTGTTAGCTTGAGATGTCCAGTGAAGCTTCTGGTCTTCATTAAAGGTCATACAGGCATCAAACATTCTCCTCTGGGATAGAAGAGCTGTCTGTCAGCCACTTCATCCTATCCCTCCTTGCCAACACTGGTTTCCAGTGGTGAAAATGGCTGCCCTGCCTGTGTGACACCAGGCTGATAATGAGTGGGAATATATTTGAGTTATAGTCAAGTACTACCATAGAAGACAGTTCACCTGGCACCTGTATCTCTTCACAAATTCAAGTTAATGCAAGTAATTATCAGCTAAGCACTATATATAAATGTAAAAACAAAATTTACACAAATAGAACTGTAAAACCTATGAATTAAAAAGTGAAACAAATTAAAAAGATAGCACATATGGGTTAAAGTAAGACACAGTCTATTCACATTGGTTGTCAAAAAAGGCAGGTAAACTAAGTATGACTTTATGGAGTACTGGAGGAGACAAATGCGTAATACACAAGTCACAAAGGCCTCAGATTTTAGAAGTGGGGAGCAGGGTCCATATGCCCAGTTGGCTAAATCATAACCTGGGAAGTATTAATAACCCCAAGGCAGGACAGTGCAGTGCCCATGGTAGGCAATAAGGAATGACTGGGTAAAATTGGGTTATATTGGCTAGGCTTGAAAGGGCCCTCAAGCTGTTAGCCTACTAATGTCCTATGAATGTATAATTACTTCCTTCAACCCATGCCATGTAAGGACAACCCATGCTACATAAGGGCATCAACAATAAGAATGTTTTGTACAACATAAAACTGGACACGAACCCAAAGGCAGCTGCCACTGACATGGAGAAGGATGCCAGTAACCGAGTATTGTAGTAAGGATGCCAGTAACCATGTGTTGTAGCAAAGATACCAGTAGCAGTGTGTTGTAGTAAGGATGCCAGTAACTGTGTGTTGTAGTAAAGATACCAGTAACAGTGTGTTGCAGTAAGGATGCCAGTAACAGTGTATTGTAGTAAGGATGCCAGTCACCATGGCCAGTCACCATGTATTGTAGTAAGGATGCCAGTAACAGTGTATTGTAGTAAGGATGCCGTTCACTGTGTACTTTAGTAAGGATGTTAGTAACAGTGTGTTGTAGTAAGGATGCCAGTAACTGTGTGTTGTAGTAAGGATGCCAATAACAGTGTGTTGTAATAAGGATGCCAGTAACCTTGTATTGTAGTAAGGATGCCAGTCACATGCATTGTAGTAAGGATGCCAGCAACAGTGTATTGTAGTAAGGATACCAGTCACCGTGTATAGTAGTAAGGATGCCAGTAACAGTGTATTGTAGTAAGGATGCTGGTCACCGTGTATTGTAATAAGGATGCCAGTAACAGTGTATTGTAGAATGGATGCCAGTAACAGTGTGTTGTAGTAAGGATGCCAGTAATAGTGTGTTGTAGTAAGGATGCCAGTAATAGTGTGTTTTAGTAAAGATGCCAGTAACTGTGTTGTAGTAAAGATACCAGTAACAGTGTGTTGTAGTAAGGATGCCAGTAACTGCGTACTGTAGTAAGGATATAATAAAGAGACCAGTAACAGTGTGTTGTTGTAAGGATGCTAGTAACCATGTTGTAGTAAAGATACCAGTAACAGTGTGTTGTAGTAAGGATGCCAGTTACTGTGTACTGTAGTAAGGATATAGTAAGGATGCCAATAACAGTGTATTGTAGTAAGGATGCCAGTAACCGTGTATTGTAGTAAGGATGCCAGTAACAGTTTATGGTGGTAAGGATGCCAGTAACAGTGTGTTGTAGTAAAGATACCAGTAAGAGTGTGTTGTAGTAAGGATGCCAGTAACCGTGTGTTGTAGTAAGGATGCCAGTAGCAATGTATTGTAGTAAGGATGCCAGTAACAGTGTGTTGTAGTAAGGATGCCAGTAACCGTGTGTTGTAGTAAAGATACCAGTAACAGTGTGTTGTAGTAAGGATGCCAGTAACCGTGCATTGTAGTAAAGATACCAGTAACAGTGTGTTGTAGTAAGGATGCCAGTAACCGTGTGTTGTAGTAAATATACCAGTAACAGTGTGCTGTAGTAAGGATGCCAGTAACTGTGTACTGTAGTAAGGATATATAAGGATGCCAGTAACAGTGTGTTGTAGTAAGGATGCCAGTAACCATGCATTGTAGTAAAGATACCAGTAACAGTGTGTTGTAGTAAGGATGCCAGTAACCGTGCATTGTAGTAAAGCTACCAGTAACAGTGTGTTGTAGTAAGGATGCCAGTAACCATGCATTGTAGTAAAGATACCAGTAACAGTGTGTTGTAGTAAGGATGCCAGTAACCGTGTGTTGTAGTAAAGATACCAGTAACAGTGTGTTGTAGTAAGGATGCCAGTAACCGTGCATTGTAGTAAAGATACCAGTAACAGTGTATTATAGTAAGGATGCCAGTAACCGTGTATTGTAGTAAGGATGCCAGTAACAGTGTATGATGGTAAGGATGCCAGTAACAGTGTGTTGTAGTAAGGATGCCAGTAACCGTGTATTGTAATAAGGATGCCAGTAACAGTTTGTTGTAGTAAGGATGCCAGTAACCTTGTATTGTAGTAAGGATGCCAGTCACCATGTATTGTAGTAAGGATGTCAGTGACAGTGTATTGCAGTAAGGATACCAGTCACAGTGTATTGTAGTAAGGATGCCAGTAACAGTGTATTGTAGTAAGGATGCTGGTCACCATGTATTGTAGTAAGGATGCCAGTAACAGTGTATTGTAGAATGGATGCCAGTAACAGTGTGTTGTAGTAAGGATGCCAGTAATAGTGTGTTGTAATAAGGATGCCAGTAACTGTGTATTGTAGTAAAGATAACAGTAATAGTTTGTTGTAGTAAGGATGCCAGTAACGATGTGTTGTAGTAAAGATACCAGTAACAGTGTGTTGTAGTAAGGATGCCAGTAACTGTGTGTTGTAGTAAGGATGCCAGTAGCAGTATATTGTAGTAAGGATGCCAGTAACAGTGTGTTTTAGTAAGGATGCCTGTAACAGTGTATTTTCGTAATGATGCCAGTAATCGTGTGTTGTAGTAAAGATACCAGTAACAGTGTGTTGTAGTAAGGATGCCAGTAACCGTGCATTGTAGTAAAGATACCAGTAACAGTGTGTTGTAGTAAGGATGCCAGTAACCATGTGTTGTAGTAAAGATACCAGTAACAGTATGTTGTAGCAAGGATGCCAGTAACTATGTACTGCAGTAAGGATATAGTAAGAATGCCAGTAACAGTGTATTGTAGTAAGGATGCCAGTAACTGTGTATTATAGTAAGGATGCCAGTAACGGAGTATTGTAGTAAGTATGCCAGTAACCATGTATTGTAGTCAGGATGCCAGTAACCGTGTATTGTAGTGAGGATGTCAGTAACCATTTATTGTAGTAAAGATACCAGTAACAGTGTGTTGTAGTAAGGATGCCAGTAAAAGTGTATTTTAGAAAGTATGCCAGTCACCGTGTACTGTAGTAAGGATGCCAGCAACAGTGTGTTATAGTAAGGATGTCAGTAACAGTGTGTTGTAATAAGTATGCCAGTAACTGTGTAGTGTAGCAAGGATGTCAGTAACAGTGTATTTTAGTAAGGATGCCAGTCACCGTGTATTGTAATAAGGATGCCAGTAGCAGTGTGTTGTAGTAAGGATACCAGTAACAGTGTTTTGTAGTAAGGATGCCGGTCACCATGTATTTTAGTAAGGATGCTAGTAACCGTGTATTGTAGTAAGGATGCCAGTAACAGTGTTTTGTAGTAAGGATGCCAGTCACCGTGTATTTTAGTAAGGATGCCAGTAACCGTGTATTGTAGTAAGGATGCCAGTAACAGTTGACACAGGTTCGATTAGTGCTCGGTCAACTGACAGAGCGGCAGGGAGGGATGAATGGACCTGTCTCAGGTGTGATGGCATTCTTCTCTGATGCTGTCTTAGGGGAGGTGTGGTTCAGAAAGAGGATTTGCCCTTGAACATAAGCAATGAGCATGTTAAGCAGGCCAGGGAAGTGAGTAGGGCATATAATGCACCCCAAGGACAGAAGAGGAGACTGATGATCCACCAGCATGCCCTTAAGATCCTTGAAAGGCCCCAGCAATATTGGAGCAAGTCCTGGTGGTTACAAGACAAGCTGGTAGACCTGGCATGGATGTAAGGCACTGGGAGCAATGCCAGTATACTTCTGTCCCATAGAAGACAAAAAATAAAGATGAGAACACACAGGAGAGATTCTTGCTTCATCCGAGTAATAACTCTCAGATGAAAAGTAGATGTTTCTATCACAAATGACATTTGTTCCATAAATTTTCAACTGATTATTGAGGATGGCACCAAGGTCATGCATTTTTTGACAAGAACTTTTGCCCACAGCCACCTCTGCAGTGGAACACCAAACCTTTCCTTCTAGTAATATCCCCAAGGGGTAGCACAGACTGCATGAAATGCATCAACCTGAAGACCAAACTATGTGGTATGCCACACTCCATAGGGGAGAAATGACAGGAGCTGAGACGAGAAGCTACTCCTTCTGTTTTATTAGAAAGGTGTAAGGCAAACCGGTCTTACAAAATGGAAGAAACAGCACAGTATGAACACAGCCGTTCGATTAGAGTGATACAAACCAGTGTTAGATCCTATATAGAGATTAAGCCAAACCGGAATGACATAAACATTGATCTCTAGTCACAAGGAGATGTTTAACTTCTATATTAGTAGTAGAGGATAATTTTCATAAACTGTATCCACCAATAAGCTTAGTGAGACCTGCATGTAGTTTTGACATAGTCAAACACAAATCGTATATCTGTATGTACGGAATTAAACTGTATACAGTAATACCACAACTTCAGGCAGCGTTTTTTCAGGGGAACGAGAGCTGCAGCTTTTCCTGTAGTAGTACAGAGGTGTAGGCAGAAATTTACATTTTTACAGATACGTATTGTTGTCCGTCTCCAGATCACATTTTGAAGATGCACATCTGTGCAAATATCTGCATATACTCAATAAATTGTGTAGCATTTTCAGCTGTTGCTGCTATAACAGTAAGATATAGCGGTGTTTTAAACCAGTAAGCCCGTATGTAAGCAAACTAACCATGTGCACGTGTGTTTTAGGAATTCGCTACAAAGTTCCAGACACGTTTTGCCTCTGTAGGCCAAACAGTGGTACTGAAATTCCATGAGCATCAATCCGTTGAAGAAGAAGACAGTGAGGAACATGATGCCGATTACTGGTGCCCACAGGAAATCTGCCAGTGCAATTCTAGGAGTGTGTCGGCAGTGATTATCTTAACTGGGGGGGGGGGATTTCTCTTTCTCTGGGTTGATGCAACCACAGGGGATGTACAGGGTTTGCCTCACTTGCAGTTAATTTTTTTTGCCTTCTTTGTTTCGGCCTTTAGTTGTTTCTAATCATCTGGCTTTGGCTTTTGACAGTTCATAGTGGAATCCAAAACAGTTTCAGAGAACTAGAAATAAGCATGGATTTTCTCTAAAAACTTACTTTTGTAAAGAATAAAATAAACAAAAACAAAAAAACACTGAGTAACTTCCACAGGAAGATAAAATATCTTTTCTAATAAGTTCTTCAGACTGGTCATTTATACATCATTCTCTGGTATTGTCTACTAAAAATTTTTATTTTTGTTTCTTGGAGAAATAATTCTGAGTGTTTTTTTCATATTTGTTAATAACAGCTGTTCAAAAAATAAGTATACCCACTGAATACTCTCTATGATCGGCTGTACCCTTGAAGCAATGTTCAGAGTACCCAACTGCTGTAAAATATAAGATTAAGATCTTTTAGACAAAAGTTAGCATCATCGTTTTCACTCTGCCCTTCAATGTCATATTAGTAATCCATTTTATTACCTTTCAAATAAAGGCTATGGTGGAAAGGATTGGGAAGGCATATTTTTTTGAAAGCATGCTTGCTTGAAGACTGCAAAAAGTTGAGTTTATCCTGACAATAATCTTGTAAATGATCAATAATTACATTAAAAATGCATTTATGGCTTAACACTTTTAAACGCTTTATGATAAGTTTCTAAGTATCATTGTCAGAGAATTTCAAAAATATACAAATAAATGTATTGAATATAAAAGGTGATACAAAGAGGTTGAGCTGGAAGCTTGCAGTCTGACATGGATTTAAGGATGAAGGCATAGTGCCTCTCACCAACCCTGGTGAACAATCCTGTCCCAGAAACAGTGATAGTCTTAGGCAGCCAAAGCAAGATCTGCGGGGGGTGGGGGATGGGGGTGTTTGCATTTCTTGAGGAATACTAGCTAGTAGAATTCATATCCGGTCTTCATGTGAAGGCAAAAGCCACATCAGACTCACATGTAGGAAGGCTATCTCTGCAACCTCTTACCTCATACAATCCACACTGTGAAAGAGAACTTTGCTTTCAGTGACCCCATCTGAATAGAGTGCAGTTTAGCACTCTGTCATGGTCAGTACCAGTGTGTACACTCCCAACCAATAAGTGATAGAAGGTTGCAATAAACAGGCCTTGCAGGATGGTAGTGAAGTACCCTCTTATACTCCATACTGAGTACCCGATCTGAAATGTTTATTCAGCTTCATTTTGCTCATTTGTTATCTGGTTAAAGCTCATAGACCGAAGTCTCTGCAGGGGCATTCCTGGAGCACTGTCTAGCTAAATGACTTGCACAGAGTCACACAGTAGGCAAACAGAAAGACTCAAACCTGGACTATGAGATGAAGCTTGTTAACTTATTATTTAGTGAGCATGCTAGTTATAGTCCAAGTTCCTAACTAACAAGTGTTGTAAGTAGATGTCTTTGTAGAAAAAAGTAAGCAGTAGCAGCTGATGATCTGGTGGGTCGGGCTTAAACCATTCCTGTTCCAAAGCATGTTAATAGTTATCATAACAAGAAACAATATTATTTGTCTTCCACTGGGAAAGGGAGTTAGTACAAGTTTGATATACTTCCCTTTCATGAATGAAGCAAATAATTAGACGATAAATTCTTTTTTCAATAAAACGTGCGAGTTGTCTGTGAACATCAAAAGCATGGCCACTGTTTTTCTTCATTCTCTTATATGAGGAGAACAGCAGGGTTTGAATGGTCTGGGTTACAGAAACATCTGAAAAATACATTTGATATTAAAGAGAGGTTTGTCCTTAAGGATCTGTGATGCCTTTTTTGGGATGCTATACAACCAAGTGCAACCATCCTTATTTATTTATTATCCATCTATCCATCCATCCTTCCTTTTGTTGACCTGGTTATTCCCACTAGATTAGTGGCCTCTTTTCAAGGAAGGCCCCAGGAGGTATTTATACTACTAAACACTTCATCACACGAATCATCACATGAATCAGAGGCTTTATTTATTCTGCATCATCAGAATCTGAAACCATATGGTCTGTACCAAGAAACAGAATGGAAAGATTGAAATGCATAATGGTTTGATTATTTTATTGGTTTTATATTTTATTTGTTTATTTTTCTTTATAAGCCTGCATGTTTCAAATCTCTGTTTGATTCATTGAAGGGACGCACAATTGAGGAGCTAGAACTGTTAATAAACTCCCCCCAATATTCTTTTATCAAACTGCCTGGGGTAGTTTTGGAACCATTGCTTTGTTAAACAGGAAACTTGCCTCCACTGTGCAAGGTCTGAATAACAGGCCATAAATGATGTGTCTTCTTGTCAATGGGTGGTAGACTTAAATAGTCAACATGGCTGAGTGGCTTGTTGTTGGTGGGATGGTTAACTGCTCAATTTTTAAACTGATATTTGTAAGGCGCTGTCTTTTTTATTTAAATTTTTGTTGCACAGTTTATTTGCAATGCAATGGCCAAGACTTGGAAAGCATACCTCTAAATGCAAGAAATCTGGAGAAAGACTGACAAAATTAGGGGACAAAGGCCGAAAAATAGGGACATATTTTAAATATTACTCATAAGCTTAGAAAGTTGCTAGAGTAACAGGATTTGTTTTAACATATATTTTCTAAAGGATTTGAAGTCTGAAACTCAAATGTATGTCATTATGTAGTGATGTCAGTCCTCAGATCATTCCAGTAATTTCTCAGAAAAACACAGATTTTATGAGGAACAGGCTAAAATATGAGCCAAAAATCTGGACAGTCTGAAAAAATCTGTACAGTTGAGAGGTATGCTGGAAAGAAAACTCCTTGTATATTAATGAAATGCGGACTGAAGCATATGGCTTTGACATTTTGTGTTATTTTTCCTATTTCTTCAAAATCTAAAAATGTTTTTCTCTGACAACAGGCAAAAACACAAAGTTCTAAAAATGTATTAAGTAATTTTTACCTTTACATTTTCTAAGAAGGGGTGTATTTGAAGCCAAGTAAACTTTCTAATTGCAGATTATGAAACAACTCTAACTGATAAATATATAGCACCATAGTCCTGAATCCTGTTAGCAGAGGAGGTGAGCTTTAACACCTTTTTTCTTCTCTTTCAGGTTAATGTGTGTCATACTTTGGATACACATTTCTGTCTGTCAGAGAATTCCTTCCTAAAACTGCAACATCAGAATCTGGAGTTAGTTGCATTAAGAGCCATGGTCGAAGATACGTAAATGTTTTACACCACAGTGGTCTATACCTGACCTTAGTTCAACTTTATAGTAGGCAACAAAAAGCATCTAACTGTTCCGAACCTTTGAAAACATTGACATAAATGAATGAAAGCAGGGTCGGACAAAGGACTTTAGAGGAGGAATTTGTTTTGTGCCAGGATACTGTAAAACCGCTTGGATTTCCTGACAGCAGGTAGATGAAATTCATGCTAATAAGATAAAACCATCTGGATATCAGCAAAGGCAGGGCAAAAATGAGTAACTGCTAAAGAACTGAGGTCGCAAACTTCAACAAGTCGGCACAATGCTTCTTTAGAGGACAACACTCTCCAACCACACCGGCCCATTTATAATTGTATTTTTCAATCTGTACTGTTCATTCAAATTAAACTACACTGTGAAGGGAACTGGGAGAAAGTGGTATCCTGAAATGCAGTCGATATCCTACTAAACTCTTTAGTAGTGTAGCAGTGAGTTTCAATGTTTTTTTTTTTTTTTATTCAATCAAAGACTATTTTTTGAAGTTGCCAAACCCATAATTTTCAGACTTGCACTTGAGATAGGAAGACAAAACACTTAATGAGATATTTCCTTGTACACTGCTAAGCAGGGATTCCATGCAATCAAAGGCAGCACAGACAAATATGCATTACTTACCACATTAGGATAATGAGGTTCAAGACTGACTGAAGATAATTACAAAGAGGTTCATGGGATGCAGTAGGATTTCAAGCTCAGCCCTTGATGTATATGTCTCAGATGACAGGGAAAATGCTGGAAAGTTAAGCATAGGTGATTGTGTAGCTTTACAGATTCAGAGTCATGGAAAGGTTCCTGACTTTATATTTTCTTAGTAGGTATCAAACTATTTACCTGGGTACCCATGAATCAGAAAATAAACAGAATAATGGTAATGTCATTTATGCCAAAAAGACTGCAAAACTTTTCAGACTCTGTGATTTCTATTGAGTAATTGGACCAAGGACTAAATATGTCAGAAAAAAGGATTATGACCGGAGGGCAGTCAGTTCCAAAAACAGATGACTCCCTTTGGTGAGGACCAGTGACAGCATGTGCTGATGCCAGAGCTTCTGTATGAGCCTAAAAGGAAGGGAAGTTGTCACCTGTTAAGGAATGCTTATTTATTTATTTAATCTATTGACCCAGTTAAAAACTGAAATATCCTATATGAAAGGGAAGTTGCATACCCTTTTAGCAAGATTGCTATTCACTGCTGCTGGGAACCTCATTTCACAGTCTTTGATTAAATGCATTCAGTTAAACTGTCAACATTAAAGTACTAAATACGTGAGTCATCATGAATTCTGAAATAGTTAGCTTCATGCTACTTATGCAAGGCATGCTTGTTGTTTTCAGGTTATTTCCACATTTGTGAGTCACGTAAGTTATTAGACACAAGCACTTCCTTTCTAGGAGAAAGCAGAAGTGGCCTGTTTCTAAGCTTGGTTTAGTTTAGACCTTCCTTTAAGTCAAATAAGACTTACTAGATGCAAACATCTACTTTGAAAGAGAATGCAGGAGTACTAGTTTGTTCACTGACTTGGTAAGGTTAGACTATTTCTTCACTACTGGTTGGCAATATAGCATGTCAAATATCAGACAAATGAAGGAAAAAAAAATCCAGAAGCCATTACACTTACTGCTAGGCTATACACCAAGTTAGTGCTTATTTTACTACAAAAGTGAATATAAAAATGTAGTTGTAGCCATTTAACAAGTTGAGACTCGGACACTGGCACCATATGACATATGTGCAAATGAATAAGAAACAGGCACACTGGCAAAGATGTGAAAAAGCAAATATCCAAGTGCATTATTTACTTAGCTCTTCATAAAACAAGTAAATCTATTAAAAAAATACCAAACTGCTATGACTCTTGAAACTAAACATACTAAAATAGTTTCAAGGTCTGACCACAGGACAAGACTACAGCATAGTGAGTCTGTTCACTATGTTGAGTTGAGGCAATGTGCTGTTTAATTACAGCAAAGTCCATTGCATTTATCCTGTTTAAGCCTACATCAAGCACTTCAAAATACCAACTAGAAGAATGCATATTTATTCATAAAATGAACTATGAGAAAAATACTAGATGCTGAGCAAAAGTTAATACATTGAATCATTCACTCAAAAATGTTCTCACACAATCCATACCTGTAATATCTGTATTATTTATATGGGGGGCAAGTCCCTCAATACCTGCAGTGTTGACTGCTGTGCATGCCGCCCACTAAATTACAACACACCTACACACATTCAGCTAAATTACAACACACCTACACACATTCAGCTAAATTACAACACACCTACACACATTCAGCTAAATTACAACACACCTATACACATTCAGCTAAATTACAACACACCTACACACATTCAGAGCAAAAGCAATACCAGATTTTCTTTGACGATTTCTTCCCTCAACACTACATAGTGTGCAGGTGTGTGCAGGTACATAAATGGCATCATTTATTTTCATGCACACCTGTAATTAACATGCATTTCCATGATTCTAAAACTAAACCTTGCTTGCTAAAGACATTGTCTGTAATGTTTTTATCTTATGTTTTATCTTGTAATCTGAATATGCATGTATGTTATATAAATTGTGTATATGAATTATAACTTACAGTTTGTAGTTTTGTACTGTATATATACAACTTGTATTACTTTACACAGCTTTTCCCCAAGATCTCTGCTGAAAATGTCATCCATAGTCCAGTCAGATTTTCATAGTTAATAAATGTCAATAAATAAATAATCATAAATGACATTTTATTCAATTTTCCATAACTTGATCCAGTTCTGTTATTTTCACGTCAACACTGCCTTTCCGCATTCTGCACTGTTTTATACTAAGACAACATTCCTCCAACAGTCTTGGGAAGGTTCCTCTCTGATAAGCTGTGTTCAAACACAGGAACCAGAAGGAACTATCCTCTTTCCCCTTTGTTATTTGCCTTATATTTTGAGCCAGTGCAAAGAAAATAAGGACTTAGAAATTCAAGGATATAATTGGTATGGTAATAAAACAAATCTTGGCATTCCTTGCAGAGGATATTATTTTGTACTTGATAAACCCAGAAAAGGACATCTCAGAGTAGTGGAACATTCTGAGATAGTTTCAGGTCTTTTCAGAACATAAAATTAATGAAGATAAAACAAAGGCTATAACCATAACTTATGTACCCACTCTTGACTTGGTTCAGCAATACTCATATTTATAGGGACCTGATCAGATGAGATATTTAGGAATATGGATTAAAAGGCTTCTGTTAAGGGAGCTATAAGGATAAGAGGCCTGATCAGATGAGATATTTAGGAATACGGATTAAAAGGCTTCTGTTAAGGGAGCTATAAGGATAAGAGGCCTGATCAGATGAGATATTTAGGAATATGGATTAAAAGGCTTCTGTTAAGGGAGCTATAACGATAACAGGCCTGATCAGATGAGATATTTAGGAATACGGATTAAAAGGCTTCTGTTAAGGGAGCTATAAAGATAAGAGGCCTGATCAGATGAGATATTTAGGAATACGGATTAAAAGGCTTCTGTTAAGGGAGCTATAAGGATAAGAGGCCTGATCAGATGAGATATTTAGGAATACGGATTAAAAGGCTTCTGTTAAGGGAGCTATAAGGATAAGAGGCCTGATCAGATGAGATATTTAGGAATATGGATTAAAAGGCTTCTGTTAAGGGAGCTATAAGGATAAGACGAAAGAGATGAAAAGTATATAATGTAAAAACTGGGAATCTGGAAGCTCTTGTTTATGGATATGGATAGTAAGATCTAAGCAGTGAAAACAGTTTAGTCCCTTTAGTATTATATACAGGTCATGCACATTTTTATTAATCAGAGGAAAAGTCATAGAGAATAATTAATAAAGATTTGAAGGAATTTATATAGGATGGAAAGAGGGCAAGAGTTAAGTGAGACAATTTGATCCTCCCAATAGAACACGGTGCTTAAGTATTACCTGATTTGAAAGGATATTTTACATTTACACAGCGAAGGCTCACATACATAACAGGAGGAAAACGTTGTACGTTAAAGTGGAAAAGGATGGCAATGAAGCAGGAGTGGGGGGATTCAAGAAATAAGGAGAGAGGGGGATTTGGGATGCAGATCCTTAAGGAGAATAATGACAGCCAACGAGAATATTATGCCAAGAGAAAAAAAATCCCCCTTTTCGCTAAAGGTGCTCTGATAAAAACGTAAAGTAAATGAGTAAAAATCTCAGTGCATGAACAAGGCACGCCACAAACAAAATAAAAACGCTATTCTTTAATGAATTAAAACAACGCCACAAACGAAATAAAAACACTATTCTTTAATGAATTAAAACAATGCCACAAACAAAATAAAAACGCTATTCTTTAATGAATTAAAACAACGCCGCAAACAAAATAAAAATGCTATTCTTTAATGAATTAAAACAACGCCACAAACAAAATAAAAACGCTATTCTTTAATGAATTAAAACATAGACTACCATAAAACAATGGCCATGCAAAGAACGAAAAGTGCTTTCAGCTATTAGCCTTCTTCTTCTGCCTTTTATGTAGGCAAAATGGACCAACGGTTTAAAGACCATATTCTTAGACATTTACGTGATATAGTACA
>NC_056746.1:121497428-121504928 GCF_019279795.1 Protopterus annectens | reverse complement strand
GACCTAATAAACAAGGATATAGGGAATCTCCAAACTCTGGATCCCACACAGTTTGGTTTAGTGAAGGGTAGATCATGCCTACTCAACTTGGTCAACTTCTTTGAGTCAGTCACCAGAGCTGTGAATGAAGGCAAGGTGGTTCATACAACCTACCTTGATCTGGCCAAGGCTGTTGATACCATTTCCCACTCAGGAATCATAGAAAAACTCACAAAGCTAGGCATCAACCCCTGTATCACTAGGTGGGTTGCAAACTGGTTCACAGATAGAACCCATAGTGTGAAAGTAGCCGACTCCAAGTCAGACTGCCAACTAGTCATGAGTGGAGTCCCACAGGGTTTGGTCCTGGGTCCTCTCCTGTTTGGTGTCTACTTATCTGAAGTCCAGGCCAACACAAAGGGATTCTGGCTGACAAAGTTCACACATGATTGCAAGTTGGAAGCTATTATTAAATACCCAAGTGTTGTCGACATCCTACAGAATGGCCTCACTGAGGCCAATGACTGGTGTCAGAACCATGGCCTTAAGCTGAATGCCAAAATATGTGTCATCATCCCCTATGGGAAAAACCCGGTTCCCATGAATTACCACACTGATGGTAGTCCACTGAACACAGAAAGCATTATAAGAGATCTGGGAACACAGGTTGACAGCAACCTCTCTTTTGATCACTATATTGCCACTGTGGTCAAAAAGTCCTTCTATGTGGCACATCTCATTACTAAGGGTTTTGCATCCAGGAAGAAAGAGGTCATTGTCTCCCTCTATTCTTCCCTCATTAGGTTAATCATCGAGTACATTGCCCCATTTGGCATGTACATCACTAGACACCTGCAACAATTGCAGAGGCCGCAAAAGTACCTCACAAAGAGGATCCTTGGCCTTAAACACTTGCCCTACATGGACAGACTCAAAAAACTCCAACTATTCTCTGTCTCATATCACCTACTTAGAGGCGATCTCTGCTTGACTTACAAAGCCATGTCTGACCCAGCTCTGTTATAAATGCTACATCAAAAGAAATCACAATCCCTCCACACCACACGCTCCAGAGACCTCAACCTCATTACCACAATCAACAGAACATACTGGAGGGACAGGTTCATAACCCAGAGACTGCCAATGCTCTGGAATAGACTTCCCATATATGTCAAGCAGAGCACCTCGCTGACCCTCTTCAAGGGAAATCTTGATGAGTGGATGGGAAATAGAAAGTTCACCCCAGGGATCACTCCAGTGGCTCTACTCAACAGAGGCAATGGGAACTAAGGCTGGGTGGCATGATGCCAGGGTAATCCTATGGCTAGGCTTGTAAAGGCCCTAGGGCCATTAGCTAAGTACACACCTATGAATCTATAAACCTATAATAGTTGAAATTATTACACCAGATGAGAGGGGTGGACAGTGGAAAACACATATTGAATATAATGAGTTGGTTTGTCAACTAAGATTGAATGCTGCATGCCCGCCAGGGTTAAATGATTATATTTTCATTAATTGAGTATTGAAGTTAAGGGCAGATATGCTGTAATTAATTTACAGGAATTTACATGAATTTTAATCAACTAAATAGTTAAATATTTATTGCATTTGGTTGGAGTTATCTTGAAGATGTAACTTATTGAATTACACACGATATTTATATTTTACAATATTTTACATACTTTTCTCCTGCACACACACACACACACACACACACACACACACACACACACACACACACACACACACACAGTCAATATAAGACTTCACCATTCAACACAAAATATATAACATTTGATATAGATAAAAATTAGTTTCCTTTACATAAAGTGGATTTATGATTATTTCATTTAATTTAAGATAAATAATTAACATTCTGATTAATGAAACATTTAGCGCATCTATTTTAAACTAATGCATAATGCAAACTACTTCAGTGGAAAAAAGTATGTTAATGTTATTGTGTTTTTAACGGATGATATACAACTTCAGTGTTTTCAGTGAGCTCTGGCAATGATGGGGATTAAGTTGTTAGTCGTGTGACTGCTTTCTGCTCTAAATTTGTTGTGAGCACTCATTCATTCTTTTTGTTCTGAAGAAGTCCTGTGAGTTTAAAGGACGAAAGGGCTTGACCTCAATTGATGACCATTTACTTTTTTATACTAATAAACGGATGTTTTTTATACTTGGAACGCCTCTGCAGTATTTTCCTTACTCTGGTCACTGTGTGACCCTTTGAAGTGTTTGGTCAGGCATTTTTAAAGCCCAAGCAGACTTCAATTAATTTTTCCTGAGGTAGCCAGCAAATGTTGATGGTATGATGGGGGAAGAGAAAGGTAACTGGGAACATGTTTTTTTGGGAGGGTAATGAGTTAGCAGATTCATAGGTTCATAGGTTGGTACTAGGCTATCAGCCCTAGGGCCTATGCAAGCCTAGCCATAACAATTCCCTGGATATTTCTTCCCACAATATTTACATCTCTGGGCCCCTGTCTAGCAGGGCAACTGACATGATCCCCGGGGTGAATTTCCTATCTCCCATCCAATCATCAAGGTTGCTTTTGAAGACGGCCAATGAGGCGCTCTGCTTGACATGTATGGGCAGTCTATTCCAGAGTATGGGGAGTCTCTGGGTCAGGAAGCTATCCCTCCAGCATGTTTTGTTCATTGTGATGACAAGGTTTAGATCCTTGGAGCATGTGGCTCTGAGGGACTGGGATTTCTTTAAGTGGAGCATATCCAACAGCTCAGGGTTTGACATGGCCTTGTATGTTAAGCAGAGATCGCCTCTGAGTAGACGATATGCCACAGAGTATAGCTGGAGTTTTTTTAGATGGTCAGCATATGGCATCTGCTTTAGGCCTGTGATTCTTTTAGTGAGGTATTTCTGTGGCCTTTTCAGCTGTTGCAGATATATTTTGAGGTACATACCAAACGGGGCATTATACTCTATAATGGGTCTAATGAGGGATGAGTACAGTGGGATAATGACCTCCTTTTTTCTGGATGAAAAGCCCTTAGTGATGAGGTGTGCCACATAGAAGGATTTCCTGACTGTTGTGGTGATGTGGTTATCGAAAGTGAGACCACTGTCCACCTGTGTCCCTAAGTCTCTCATCACACTTTTGATGTTAAGCGTCCTGCCACCTATGTGGTAATTCATGGGTACATGTTTTTTTCCAAAGGGGATAACTATACATTTCTTGGCATTAAGCTTGAGCCCATGGCTCTGGCATCAGGCATCTGTTTCTGTAAGGCCCTTTTGTAGAATATCCACATCATTTGGGGATTCAATAATGGCTCCCAGTTTACAGTCATCTGCAAACTTTGTTAGCCAGAGTCCCTTAGTGTTGGCCTGTACTTCAGAGAAGTAGATACCAAATAAGAGTGGTCCCAGGACTGAACCCTGAGGTACTCCACTTTTTACTTGTCTGGAGCTGGATTTGGAGTTGGCTACTTTTACAGTCTGGGTTCTGTCAGTAAGCCAATTGGCAACCCATCGAGTGACGTAGGGATTTATGCCCAGCTTAGTAAGTTTATCTATGATTCCAGAGTGGGGGATGGTGTTGAAGGCCTTGGCGAGGTCCAGATAGGCTGTATGGACCACCTTACCCTCATCCACAGCTCTGGAGACTGATTCGAAGAAGTCAATCAGATTCAGGAGACAAGATCGGCCCTTCACAAACTCAAACTGGGTGGGGTTCAGTGTTTGAAGGTTGCCAATGTCTTTGTTTATAAGTTCCATGATAATGCGTTCCATGCCCTTGCAGATCAGGCTTGTCAGACTGATGGGACGGTAGTTCCTGGGATCCAAGGTGGATTCTCCCTTGTGGAGCAGGATAACTGTAGCTGTGCACCACTCAGTGGGCACAAAGCCTGAGGTGAGGCTATGATTAAACATGACACTTAGGTGAGGTGCCAGTTCATTTTGTAGTTCATGTAGTACACAGCCTGGGATGTCATCTGGTCCCATGGATGCTGTATTCTTAGCTTTGGAGAGTGTGGTTTCTACCTGTGTGGCCATGATTATCGGAATTTGGCAATCTTTTGGTATTGAGATGGGCCCTTTAGGGGGTGGGGGGGGTGAAGTTGGCACTAAATCGATCTGCCAGGATATTGGCAATATCCTTGGGATCAGTATATTTAATGCCATTCTGTTGTAGCTCAGAGCAGATCTGAGCATTGCCATTTAGATTCTTGACATAACTATAGAATGCCTTGTGGTTGTCTTTGGAATCTTTGGCAATTTTATTTTCATAACTAGCTTTTGAGGATTTTATGAGGGATCTCAGCTTCTTACTCAGGTTGGTGTGGGAGTTTTTTGCATCCTGGGATTTTCTTATTTTCTGCAACAGTTTCTTCCTTCTGTTGTATAGTTTGTTTATAGCAGGTGACCACCAGATTGGCTTCCTTTTTTTGGAGAAGAGCATCTTGGTTCTATTTGGGATGGCACGATTCATGCACAAGTGGATGTGCTCGTACAGTGCCTTAGTGTAGGATTCTGCAGTCGGACTTCCAGATCCCGTCTGCGTGGGTGTTGTGAAGTTTGTCACTTCTGACTTCAGTAGCATGAAGTTGGCTTTGGAGAAGTTTTTTAAGGAGGTTTCCTTACTGGAGGGTGGGGGTGGGATGTGGACATCAAAGGTGATTTGCTTATAGTCAGACCTGACCAATGAGGGGGTGACCACTGGTGTGGAGCATTTATCTCCCATGTTGGTAATGACCAGGTCTAGGATATTGGAGCCCCTAGTGGGACAATGGATTAGTTGATCCAGGGCATTGGAATTTATGAATTCCAAGAACCGTTGGGAAAAGGAGTTGGTATCCAAGTAGTTTTCCCAATTAATGGCAGGGTAATTGAAATCACCCAATATTAGGGTGTTTGGTTGTATCTTAATATTTTCCAGTATGTTTAGAAAGGTGTAGTGAGAATCTTGGGGCATGGTGGGGGATCTGTAGCAAGCTACAATTTGGATTGCAGTCTTACCTAGTGTTAGTTGCACCTGGAGAATTTCAGATGCTTTGTGTTGGGCAACTAGCCTGGAGGTGTGAATATCCTTGGTGAATATGGACACTCCTCCACCTTTAGTGTTTCGGTTTTGGTTTTGTGGCCAAAAAGTATAGTAAGAATTGTAGCCTGGTATTGCAGGGCTGCTCTCTGGAGCCTTGAACCAGGTCTCAGTTACTGCACAGATATCGATGTTCTCCATTTTTAGGAGTGCCTCGAGAGAGTGCATTTTGAGGTTTAGACTTCTAGCATTGAGTAGCATTACCCTCAGATTTTGCATGCTTGTATCTGTTATGGTGGTGGTTTTATCCTTTGAACCTTGCCTAAAAAAGGCACTGTAGGGGTGGCAAGAGCTTTAGCCAGTAACCTGAATCCCAGGGGTGACAGGTGCAGACCATCTCTGGCAAAGCATCGTGGTTTGTCGATCATGTCTTCCCAGGCAGACAAATACTAGATCCCCTTTGAATGACACCAGAAGTTTAGCCAATTGTTGAAGTCAATCATTTTGTCCTTATACTGTGGTATAATTCTGGGCGAAGGCAGGATGCTACTCAGAGCTAGGGTCATACCTGCCTGGGTCACATGATCTAAGAGCTCTTCCATGTCTCTTTTCATGTAGTCCAGGGAGGTACACCTCAAGTCATTCACTCCAGCATGGACAATGACAGAGTCGTATTTGCACTTGTTGTGGAGTGACTTGAGTGCATGCGTTATGTGGTGGATCCTGGCACCCGACAGGCAGCTGACTGTAGTTTTCTCCTTGTTCAGCCTGGTGAGTGGGACATCAGTGTGCCTGACTATAGAGTCATCTATGACTAAAGTGTTGGGTGCATTGTCTTGCCTGAGGGGCTGTTGTTGGGTGGCACACTGGTGTTGTGAGCTATGTGTCACTTTGGTTGTGACTGGTGTTTGTTTGCGTTTCGGCTTCGGAGGTCCTTGTTGCTTGGGCAGGTTAATGTTAAGGGCCTCCGCATATGTGGGTTTAGTGTTGCTATGTATGGGAGTTGATGGTGTGGGTTTTGAAGGGCTATGAGCTGCTTGAGGTATAATGCAGGTGTTAACCTTCTGCTCTTGACTGTCTAGCACAATCATGGCTGGAGAGAGGACTCTATTAGAAATCTATCAAAAATATTGGGCGTGTAAAGGGCTGTAACTAAGGAAATGATTCTTTTGAGCTGGGACACAGGATCTTTTTTATTTATTTTATTTTACATTTGTTTACCGGGAAAGTCCATCTGGAACAAGGTGCATTTACAGCGGAGGCCCGGTGAGAAAAGCTCCATAACATAACAGTACAAATACAACAAATGACAAAAAAATGTCTGTACAGAGGCATATATACAATCAGAGCTCCATGTCTTTATATGACAACACATAATCCATGAATAAACAGAAAATTTCTCATCAGTGGCATATATACAATCAAGGAGATAGTAAAGCCTTATTAAGTTTAATTCTGTCAGCTGCCAAAAAGCAATTACTAGAAAAGGAAAATCATAATCGCAAACAAGTGCGTCTGAAGCACTGAATACTGTAAACCATGCCCGGTAAACAAATGCTAATAAACAATTAAATAAATAAATAAATGCACTGAATACTGTAAAATAGGTAACAGAACTGGAGGAGGGATCTGTAGAAAAGGGAAGGAGCAAACCATGCCCGGAAAACAAATGTTAATAAATAAATAATTAAATAAATAAATAAATAAATAAATAAATGCACTGAATACTGTAAACTAGATAACAGAACTGGAGGAGGGATCTGTAGAAAAGGGAAGGAGCAAACCATTCCCGGAAAACAAATGTTAATAAATAAATAATTAAATAATTAAATAAATAAATAAATGAACTGAATACTGTAAACTAGATAACAGAACTGGGGGAGGGATCTGTAGAAAAGGGAAGGAGCAAACCATGCCTGGAAAACAAATGTTAATAAATAAATAAATAAATAAATAAATAAATAAATAAATGCACTGAATACTGTAAACTAGATAACAGAACTGGAGGAGGGATCTGTAGAAAAGGGAAGGAGCAAACCATGCCCGGAAAACAAATGTTAATAAATAAATAATTAAATAAATAAATAAATAAATAAATGCACTGAATACTGTAAACTAGATAACATAACTGGGGGAGGGATCTGTAGAAAAGGGAAGGAGAAACCATGCCCGGAAAACAAATGTTAATAAATAAATAATTAAATAAATAAATAAATGCACTGAATACTGCAAACTAGATAACAGAACTGGAGGAGGGATCTGTAGAAAAGGGAAGGAGCAAACCATGCCCGGTAAACAAATGTTAATAAATAAATAATTAAATAAATAAATAAATAAATAAATAAATAAATAAATAAATGCACTGAATACTGTAAACTAGATAACAGAACTGGGGGAGGGATCTGTAGAAAAGGGAAGGAGCAAACCATGCCCGGAAAACAAATGTTAATAAATAAATAAATAAATAAATAAATAAATGCACTGAATACTGTAAACTAGATAACAGAAC